>NW_027211972.1:301926-390781 GCF_036971445.1 Narcine bancroftii | reverse complement strand
TCTCCATCTCTCACACTCACAATGTCTCAGTCTCCCCATCTCTCCCTCTCCCCGTCACTCCTTCACCCCGTCTCTCACTCTCCCCGTCACTCACTCTCCCCGTCACTCACTCTCCCCGTCACTCACTCTCCCCGTCACTCACTCTCCCCGTCACTCACTCTCCCCGTCACTCACTCTCCCCGTCACTCACTCTCCCCGTCACTCACTCTCCCCGTCACTCACTCTCCCCGTCACTCACTCTCCCCGTCACTCACTCTCCCCGTCACTCACTCTCCCCGTCACTCACTCTCCCCGTCACTCACTCTCCCCGTCACTCCCTCTCCCCGTCTCTCCCTCTCCCCGTCTCTCCCTCTCCCCGTCTCTCACTCTCCCCGTCTCTCCCTCTCCCCGTCTCTCCCTCTCCCCGTCTCTCCCTCTCCCCGTCTCTCCCTCTCCCCGTCTCTCCCTCTCCCCGTCTCTCCCTCTCCCCGTCTCTCTCTCCCCGTCTCTCTCTCCCCGTCTCTCCCTCTCCCCGTCTCTCACTCTCCCCGTCTCTCCCTCTCCCCGTCTCTCCCTCTCCTCCTCACTCCCTCTCCCCGTCACTCCCTCTCCCCATCTCTCTCCATCTCTCCCTCTGCCCATCTCTCCCTCTGCCCATCTCTCCCTCTGCCCATCTCTCCCTCTGCCCATCTCTCCCTCTGCCCATCTCTCCCTCTGCCCATCTCTCCCTCTGCCCATCTCTCCCTCTGCCCATCTCTCCCTCTGCCCATCTCTCCCTCTCCCCGTCACTCCCTCTCCCCGTCACTCCCTCTCCCCGTCGCTCACCCTCCCCGTCGATCACCCTCCCCGTCGCTCACCCTCCCCGTCGCTCACCCTCCCCGTCGCTCACCCTCCCCGTCGCTCACCCTCCCCGTCGCTCACCCTCCCCGTCGCTCACCCTCCCCGTCGCTCACCCTCCCCGTCGCTCACCCTCCCCGTCGCTCACCCTCCCCGTCGCTCACCCTCCTTTTTCTCTCCATCTCTCACACTCACAATGTCTCAGTCTCCCCATCTCTCCCTCTCCCCGTCACTCCTTCACCCCGTCTCTCACTCTCCCCGTCACTCACTCTCCCCGTCACTCACTCTCCCCGTCACTCACTCTCCCCGTCACTCACTCTCCCCGTCACTCACTCTCCCCGTCACTCACTCTCCCCGTCACTCACTCTCCCCGTCACTCACTCTCCCCGTCACTCACTCTCCCCGTCACTCACTCTCCCCGTCACTCACTCTCCCCGTCACTCACTCTCCCCGTCACTCCCTCTCCCCGTCTCTCCCTCTCCCCGTCTCTCCCTCTCCCCGTCTCTCCCTCTCCCCGTCTCTCCCTCTCCCCGTCTCTCCCTCTCCCCGTCTCTCCCTCTCCCCGTCTCTCCCTCTCCCCGTCTCTCCCTCTCCCCGTCTCTCTCTCCCCGTCTCTCTCTCCCCGTCTCTCCCTCTCCCCGTCTCTCCCTCTCCCCGTCTCTCACTCTCCCCGTCTCTCCCTCTCCCCGTCTCTCCCTCTCCTCCTCACTCCCTCTCCCCGTCACTCCCTCTCCCCATCTCTCTCCATCTCTCCCTCTGCCCATCTCTCCCTCTGCCCATCTCTCCCTCTGCCCATCTCTCCCTCTGCCCATCTCTCCCTCTGCCCATCTCTCCCTCTGCCCATCTCTCCCTCTGCCCATCTCTCCCTCTGCCCATCTCTCCCTCTGCCCATCTCTCCCTCTGCCCATCTCTCCCTCAGCCCATCTCTCCCTCTCCCCGTCACTCCCTCTCCCCGTCACTCCCTCTCCCCGTCACTCCCTCTCCCCGTCACTCCCTCTCCCCGTCACTC
Source organism: Narcine bancroftii (assembly GCF_036971445.1). Lineage (NCBI taxonomy): Eukaryota > Metazoa > Chordata > Chondrichthyes > Torpediniformes > Narcinidae > Narcine > Narcine bancroftii. The sequence goes on along the minus strand of NW_027211972.1, from coordinate 388,956 downwards.
CCTCTCCCCGTCACTCCCTCTCCCCGTCACTCCCTCTCCCCGTCACTCCCTCTCCCCGTCACTCCCTCTCCCCGTCACTCCCTCTCGCCGTCACTCCCTCTCGCCGTCACTCCCTCTCGCCGTCACTCCCTCTCCCCGTCACTCCCTCTCCCCGTCACTCCCTCTCCCCGTCACTCCCTCTCCCCGTCACTCCCTCTCCCCGTCACTCCCTCTCCCCGTCACTCCCTCTCCCCGTCACTCCCTCTCCCCGTCACTCCCTCTCCCCGTCACTCCCTCTCCCCGTCACTCCCTCTCCCCGTCACTCCCTCTCCCCGTCACTCCCTCTCCCCGTCACTCCCTCTCCCCGTCACTCCCTCTCCCCGTCACTCCCTCTCCCCGTCACTCCCTCTCCCCGTCACTCCCTCTCCCCGTCACTCCCTCTCCCCGTCACTCCCTCTCCCCGTCACTCCCTCTCCCCGTCACTCCCTCTCCCCGTCACTCCCTCTCCCCGTCACTCCCTCTCCCCGTCACTCCCTCTCCCCGTCACTCCCTCTCCCCGTCACTCCCTCTCCCCGTCACTCCCTCTCCCCGTCACTCCCTCTCCCCGTCACTCCCTCTCCCCGTCACTCCCTCTCCCCGTCACTCCCTCTCCCCGTCACTCCCTCTCCCCGTCACTCCCTCTCCCCGTCACTCCCTCTCCCCGTCACTCCCTCTCCCCGTCACTCCCTCTCCCCGTCACTCCCTCTCCCCGACACTCCCTCTCCCCGTCACTCCCTCTCCCCGTCACTCCCTCTCCCCGTCACTCCCTCTCCCCGTCACTCCCTCTCCCCGTCACTCCCTCTCCCCGTCACTCCCTCTCCCCGTCACTCCCTCTCCCCGTCACTCCCTCTCCCCGTCACTCCCTCTCCCCGTCACTCCCTCTCCCCGTCACTCCCTCTCCCCGTCACTCCCTCTCCCCGTCACTCCCTCTCCCCGTCACTCCCTCTCCCCGTCACTCCCTCTCCCCGTCACTCCCTCTCCCCGTCACTCCCTCTCCCCGTCACTCCCTCTCCCCGTCACTCCCTCTCCCCGTCACTCCCTCTCCCTCTCTCCTTTCCCTCTCTCCTTTCCCTCTCCATCTCTCGCTATCTCCCTCTCCCCACCTCCATCTCCACATTTCCCTCTCCATCTCTCACTCTCACAATGACTCGCTCTCCCCATCTCTCCCTCTCCCCATCTCTCCCTCTCCCCATCTCCCTCTCCCCATCTCCCTCTCCCCATCTCCCTCTCCCCATCTCCCTCTCCCCATCTCCCTCTCCCCATCTCCCTCTCCCCATCTCCCTCTCCCCATCTCCCTCTCCCCATCTCCCTCTCCCCATCTCCCTCTCCCCATCTCCCTCTCCCCATCTCCCTCTCCCCATCTCCCTCTCCCCATCTCCCTCTCCCCATCTCCCTCTCCCCATCTCCCTCTCCCCATCTCCCTCTCCCCATCTCCCTCTCCCCATCTCCCTCTCCCCATCTCCCTCTCCCCATCTCCCTCTCCCCATCTCCCTCTCCCCATCTCCCTCTCCCCATCTCCCTCTCCCCATCTCCCTCTCCCCATCTCCCTCTCCCCATCTCCCTCTCCCCATCTCCCTCTCCCCATCTCCCTCTCCCCATCTCCCTCTCCCCATCTCCCTCTCCCCATCTCCCTCTCCCCATCTCCCTCTCCCCATCTCCCTCTCCCCATCTCCCTCTCCCCATCTCCCTCTCCCCATCTCCCTCTCCCCATCTCCCTCTCCCCATCTCCCTCTCCCCATCTCCCTCTCCCCATCTCCCTCTCCCCATCTCCCTCTCCCCATCTCCCTCTCCCCATCTCCCTCTCCCCATCTCCCTCTCCCCATCTCCCTCTCCCCATCTCCCTCTTTCCTTTCTCTCTCTATCTCACTCTCAGTATGACTTGCTCTCCCCATCTATTCCTCTCCCCATCTCCATCTCCCCTCCTCCAACTTCCCATCGCTTCCCGTCGCTCACCCTCCCCGTCGCTCACCCTCCCCGTCGCTCACCCTCCCCGTCGCTCACCCTCCCCGTCGCTCACCCTCCCCGTCGCTCACCCTCCCCGTCGCTCACCCTCCCCGTCGCTCACCCTCCCCGTCGCTCACCCTCCCCGTCGCTCACCCTCCCCGTCGCTCACCCTCCCCGTCGCTCACCCTCCCCGTCGCTCACCCTCCCCGTCGCTCACCCTCCCCGTCGCTCACCCTCCCCGTCGCTCACCCTCCCCGTCGCTCACCCTCCCCGTCGCTCACCCTCCCCGTCGCTCACCCTCCCCGTCGCTCACCCTCCCCGTCGCTCACCCTCCCCGTCGCTCACCCTCCCCGTCGCTCACCCTCCCCGTCGCTCACCCTCCCTCTCTCCTTTCCCTCTCCATCTCTCGCTATCTCCCTCTCCCCACCTCCATCTCCACATTTCCCTCTCCATCTCTCACTCTCACAATGACTCGCTCTCCCCATCTCTCCCTCTCCCCATCTCCCTCTCCCCATCTCCCTCTCCCCATCTCCCTCTCCCCATCTCCCTCTCCCCATCTCCCTCTCCCCATCTCCCTCTCCCCATCTCCCTCTCCCCATCTCCCTCTCCCCATCTCCCTCTCCCCATCTCCCTCTCCCCATCTCCCTCTCCCCATCTCCCTCTCCCCATCTCCCTCTCCCCATCTCCCTCTCCCCATCTCCCTCTCCCCATCTCCCTCTCCCCATCTCCCTCTCCCCATCTCCCTCTCCCCATCTCCCTCTCCCCATCTCCCCATCTCCCTCTCCCCATCTCCCTCTCCCCATCTCCCTCTCCCCATCTCCCTCTCCCCATCTCCCTCTCCCCATCTCCCTCTCCCCATCTCCCTCTCCCCATCTCCCTCTCCCCATCTCCCTCTCCCCATCTCCCTCTCCCCATCTCCCTCTCCCCATCTCCCTCTCCCCATCTCCCTCTCCCCATCTCCCTCTCCCCATCTCCCTCTCCCCATCTCCCTCTCCCCATCTCCCTCTCCCCATCTCCCTCTCCCCATCTCCCTCTCCCCATCTCCCTCTCCCCATCTCCCTCTCCCCATCTCCCTCTCCCCATCTCCCTCTCCCCATCTCCCTCTCCCCATCTCCCTCTCCCCATCTCCCTCTCCCCATCTCCCTCTCCCCATCTCCCACTCCCCTTCTCCCTCTCCCATCTCCCTCTCCCCATCTCCCTCTCCCCATCTCCCTCTCCCCATCTCCCTCTCCCCATCTCCCTCTCCCCATCTCCCTCTCCCCATCTCCTCTCCCTCTCCCCATCTCCCTCTCCCCATCTCCCTCTCCCATCTCCCTCTCCCCATCTCCCTCTCCCTCTCCCCATCTCCCTCTCCCCATCTGCCTCTCCCCATCTGCCTCTCCCCATCTGCCTCTCCCCATCTGCCTCTCCCCATCTGCCTCTCTCCCCATCTGCCTCTCCCCATCTGCCTCTCCCCATCTGCCTCTCCCCATCTGCCTCTCCCCATCTGCCTCTCCCCATCTGCCTCTCCCCATCTGCCTCTCCCCATCTGCCTCTCCCCATCTGCCTCTCCCCATCTGCCTCTCCCCATCTGCCTCTCCCCATCTGCCTCTCCCCATCTGCCTCTCCCCATCTCCCTCTCCCATCTCCTCTCCCCATCTCCCTCTCCCCATCTCCCTCTCCCCATCTCCCTCTCCCCATCTCCCTCTCCCCATCTCCCTCTCCCATCTCCTCTCCCATCTCCCCTCTCCCCATCTCCCTCTCCCCATCTCCCTCTCCCCATCTCCTCTCCCCATCTCCCTCTCCCCATCTCCCTCTCCCCATCTCCCTCTCCCCATCTCCCTCTCCCCATCTCCCTCTCCCATCTCCCTCTCCCCATCTCCCTCTCCCCATCTCCCTCTCCCCATCTCCCTCTCCCCATCTCCCTCTCCCCATCTCCCTCCCCATCTCCCTCTCCCCATCTCCCTCTCCCCATCTCCCTCTCCCCATCTCCCTCTCCCCATCTCCCTCTCCCCATCTCCCTCCCATCTCCCTCTCCCATCTCCCTCTCCCCATCTCCCTCTCCCATCTCCTCTCCCATCTCCCTCTCCCCATCTCCCTCTCCCCATCTCCCTCTCCCATCTCCCTCTCCCCATCTCCCTCTCCCCATCTCCCTCTCCCCATCTCCCTCTCCCCATCTCCCTCTCCCATCTCCCTCTCCCATCTCCCTCTCCCCATCTCCCTCTCCCCATCTCCCTCTCCCCATCTCCCTCTCCCCATCTCCCTCTCCCCATCTCCCTCTCCCCATCTCCCTCTCCCATCTCCCTCTCCCCATCTCCCTCTCCCCATCTCCCTCTCCCCATCTCCCTCTCCCCATCTCCCTCTCCCCATCTCCCTCTCCCCATCTCCCTCTCCCCATCTCCCTCTCCCCATCTCCCTCTCCCATCTCCCTCTCCCCATCTCCTCTCCCCATCTCCCTCTCCCCATCTCCCTCTCCCCATCTCCCTCTCCCCATCTCCCTCTCCCCATCTCCCTCTCCCCATCTCCCTCTCCCCATCTCCCTCTCCCCATCTCCTCTCCCCATCTCCCTCTTTCCTTTCTCTCTCTATCTCACTCTCAGTATGACTTGCTCTCCCCATCTATTCCTCTCCCCATCTCCATCTCCCCTCCTCCAACTTCCCATCGCTTCCCGTCGCTCACCCCTCCCCGTCGCTCACCCTCCCCGTCGCTCACCCTCCCCGTCGCTCACCCTCCCCGTCGCTCACCCTCCCCGTCGCTCACCCTCCCCGTCGCTCACCCTCCCCGTCGCTCACCCTCCCCGTCGCTCACCCTCCCCGTCGCTCACCCTCCCCGTCGCTCACCCTCCCCGTCGCTCACCCTCCCCGTCGCTCACCCTCCCCGTCGCTCACCCTCCCCGTCGCTCACCCTCCCCGTCGCTCACACTCCCCGTCGCTCACCCTCCCCGTCGCTCACCCTCCCCGTCGCTCACCCTCCCCGTCGCTCACCCTCCTTTTTCTCTCCATCTCTCACACTCACAATGTCTCAGTCTCCCCATCTCTCCCTCTCCCCGTCACTCCTTCACCCCGTCTCTCACTCTCCCCGTCACTCACTCTCCCCGTCACTCACTCTCCCCGTCACTCACTCTCCCCGTCACTCACTCTCCCCGTCACTCACTCTCCCCGTCACTCACTCTCCCCGTCACTCACTCTCCCCGTCACTCACTCTCCCCGTCACTCACTCTCCCCGTCACTCACTCTCCCCGTCACTCACTCTCCCCGTCACTCACTCTCCCCGTCACTCCCTCTCCCCGTCTCTCCCTCTCCCCGTCTCTCCCTCTCCCCGTCTCTCCCTCTCCCCGTCTCTCCCTCTCCCCGTCTCTCCCTCTCCCCGTCTCTCCCTCTCCCCGTCTCTCCCTCTCCCCGTCTCTCCCTCCCCGTCTCTCCCTCTCCCCGTCTCTCCCTCTCCCCGTCTCTCTCTCCCCGTCTCTCTCTCCCCGTCTCTCCCTCTCCCCGTCTCTCACTCTCCCCGTCTCTCCCTCTCCCCGTCTCTCCCTCTCCTCCTCACTCCCTCTCCCCGTCACTCCCTCTCCCCATCTCTCTCCATCTCTCCCTCTGCCCATCTCTCCCTCTGCCCATCTCTCCCTCTGCCCATCTCTCCCTCTGCCCATCTCTCCCTCTGCCCATCTCTCCCTCTGCCCATCTCTCCCTCTGCCCATCTCTCCCTCTGCCCATCTCTCCTCAGCCCATCTCTCCCTCTCCCCGTCACTCCCTCTCCCCGTCACTCCCTCTCCCCGTCGCTCACCCTCCCCGTCGATCACCCTCCCCGTCGCTCACCCTCCCCGTCGCTCACCCTCCCCGTCGCTCACCCTCCCCGTCGCTCACCCTCCCCGTCGCTCACCCTCCCCGTCGCTCACCCTCCCCGTCGCTCACCCTCCCCGTCGCTCACCCTCCTTTTTCTCTCCATCTCTCACACTCACAATGTCTCAGTCTCCCATCTCTCCCTCTCCCCGTCACTCCTTCACCCCGTCTCTCACTCTCCCCGTCACTCACTCTCCCCGTCACTCACTCTCCCCGTCACTCACTCTCCCCGTCACTCACTCTCCCCGTCACTCACTCTCCCCGTCACTCACTCTCCCCGTCACTCACTCTCCCCGTCACTCACTCTCCCCGTCACTCACTCTCCCCGTCACTCACTCTCCCCGTCACTCACTCTCCCCGTCACTCACTCTCCCCGTCACTCACTCTCCCCGTCACTCCCTCTCCCCGTCTCTCCCTCTCCCCGTCTCTCCCTCTCCCCGTCTCTCCCTCTCCCCGTCTCTCCCTCTCCCCGTCTCTCCCTCTCCCCGTCTCTCCCTCTCCCCGTCTCTCCCTCTCCCCGTCTCTCCCTCTCCCCGTCTCTCTCTCCCCGTCTCTCTCTCCCCGTCTCTCCCTCTCCCCGTCTCTCCCTCTCCCCGTCTCTCACTCTCCCCGTCTCTCCCTCTCCCCGTCTCTCCCTCTCCTCCTCACTCCCTCTCCCCGTCACTCCCTCTCCCCATCTCTCTCCATCTCTCCCTCTGCCCATCTCTCCCTCTGCCCTGCCCATCTCTCCCTCTGCCCATCTCTCCCTCTGCCCATCTCTCCCTCTGCCCATCTCTCCCTCTGCCCATCTCTCCCTCTGCCCATCTCTCCCTCTGCCCATCTCTCCCTCTGCCCATCTCTCCCTCTGCCCATCTCTCCCTCTGCCCATCTCTCCCTCTGCCCATCTCTCCCTCTGCCCATCTCTCCCTCTGCCCGTCTCTCCCTCTGCCCGTCTCTCCCTCTGCCCGTCTCTCCCTCTCCCCGTCACTCCCTCTCCCCGTCACTCCCTCTCCCCGTCACTCCCTCTCCCCGTCACTCCCTCTCCCCGTCACTCCCTCTCCCCGTCACTCCCTCTCGCCGTCACTCCCTCTCGCCGTCACTCCCTCTCCCCGTCACTCCCTCTCCCCGTCACTCCCTCTCCCCGTCACTCCCTCTCCCCGTCACTCCCTCTCCCCGTCACTCCCTCTCCCCGTCACTCCCTCTCCCCGTCACTCCCTCTCCCCGTCACTCCCTCTCCCCGTCACTCCCTCTCCCCGTCACTCCCTCTCCCCGTCACTCCCTCTCCCCGTCACTCCCTCTCCCCGTCACTCCCTCTCCCCGTCACTCCCTCTCCCCGTCACTCCCTCTCCCCGTCACTCCCTCTCCCCGTCACTCCCTCTCCCCGTCACTCCCTCTCCCCGTCACTCCCTCTCCCCGTCACTCCCTCTCCCCGTCACTCCCTCTCCCCGTCACTCCCTCTCCCCGTCACTCCCTCTCCCCGTCACTCCCTCTCCCCGTCACTCCCTCTCCCCGTCACTCCCTCTCCCCGTCACTCCCTCTCCCCGTCACTCCCTCTCCCCGTCACTCCCTCTCCCCGTCACTCCCTCTCCCCGTCACTCCCTCTCCCCGTCACTCCCTCTCCCCGTCACTCCCTCTCCCCGTCACTCCCTCTCCCCGTCACTCCCTCTCCCCGTCACTCCCTCTCCCCGTCACTCCCTCTCCCCGTCACTCCCTCTCCCCGTCACTCCCTCTCCCCGTCACTCCCTCTCCCCGTCACTCCCTCTCCCCGTCACTCCCTCTCCCCGTCACTCCCTCTCCCCGTCACTCCCTCTCCCCGTCACTCCCTCTCCCCGTCACTCCCTCTCCCCGTCACTCCCTCTCCCCGTCACTCCCTCTCCCCGTCACTCCCTCTCCCCGTCACTCCCTCTCCCCGTCACTCCCTCTCCCCGTCACTCCCTCTCCCTCTCTCCTTTCCCTCTCTCCTTTCCCTCTCCATCTCTCGCTATCTCCCTCTCCCCACCTCCATCTCCACATTTCCCTCTCCATCTCTCACTCTCCCCATCTCCCTCTCCCCATCTCTCCCTCTCCCCATCTCCCTCTCCCCATCTCCATCTCCCTCTCCCCATCTCCCTCTCCCCATCTCCCTCTCCCCATCTCCCTCTCCCCATCTCCCTCTCCCCATCTCCCTCTCCCCATCTCCCTCTCCCCATCTCCCTCTCCCCATCTCCCTCTCCCCATCTCCCTCTCCCCATCTCCCTCTCCCCATCTCCCTCTCCCCATCTCCCTCTCCCCATCTCCCTCTCCCCATCTCCCTCTCCCCATCTCCCTCTCCCCATCTCCCTCTCCCCATCTCCCTCTCCCCATCTCCCTCTCCCCATCTCCCTCTCCCCATCTCCCTCTCCCCATCTCCCTCTCCCCATCTCCCTCTCCCCATCTCCCTCTCCCCATCTCCCTCTCCCCATCTCCCTCTCCCCATCTCCCTCTCCCCATCTCCCTCTCCCCATCTCCCTCTCCCCATCTCCCTCTCCCCATCTCCCTCTCCCCATCTCCCTCTCCCCATCTCCCTCTCCCCATCTCCCTCTCCCCATCTCCCTCTCCCCATCTCCCTCTCCCCATCTCCCTCTCCCCATCTCCCTCTCCCCATCTCCCTCTCCCCATCTCCCTCTCCCCATCTCCCTCTCCCCATCTCCCTCTCCCCATCTCCCTCTCCCCATCTCCCTCTCCCCATCTCCCTCTTTCCTTTCTCTCTCTATCTCACTCTCAGTATGACTTGCTCTCCCCATCTATTCCTCTCCCCATCTCCATCTCCCCTCCTCCAACTTCCCATCGCTTCCCGTCGCTCACCCTCCCCGTCGCTCACCCTCCCCGTCGCTCACCCTCCCCGTCGCTCACCCTCCCCGTCGCTCACCCTCCCCGTCGCTCACCCTCCCCGTCGCTCACCCTCCCCGTCGCTCACCCTCCCCGTCGCTCACCCTCCCCGTCGCTCACCCTCCCCGTCGCTCACCCTCCCCGTCGCTCACCCTCCCCGTCGCTCACCCTCCCCGTCGCTCACCCTCCCCGTCGCTCACCCTCCCCGTCGCTCACCCTCCCCGTCGCTCACCCCTCCCGTCGCTCACCCTCCCCGTCGCTCACCCTCCCCGTCGCTCACCCTCCCCGTCGCTCACCCTCCCCGTCGCTCACCCTCCCCGTCGCTCACCCTCCCCGTCGCTCACCCTCCCCGTCGCTCACACCTCCCCGTCGCTCACCCTCCCCGTCGCTCACCCTCCCCGTCGCTCACCCTCCCCGTCGCTCACCCTCCCCGTCGCTCACCCTCCCCGTCGCTCACCCTCCTTTTTCTCTACATCTCTCACACTCACAATGTCTCAGTCTCCCCATCTCTCCCTCTCCCCGTCACTCCTTCACCCCGTCTCTCACTCTCCCCGTCACTCACTCTCCTCTCTCCCCGTCACTCACTCTCCCCGTCACTCACTCTCCCCGTCACTCACTCTCCCCGTCACTCACTCTCCCGTCACTCACTCTCCCCGTCACTCACTCTCCCCGTCACTCACTCTCCCCGTCACTCACTCTCCCCCGTCACTCACTCTCCCCGTCACTCACTCTCCCCGTCACTCACTCTCCCCGTCACTCCCTCTCCCCGTCTCTCCCTCTCCCCGTCTCTCCCTCTCCCCGTCTCTCCCTCTCCCCGTCTCTCCCTCTCCCCGTCTCTCCCTCTCCCCGTCTCTCCTTCTCCCCGTCTCTCCCTCTCCCCGTCTCTCTCTCCCCGTCTCTCTCTCCCCGTCTCTCCCTCTCCCCGTCTCTCCCTCTCCCCGTCTCTCCCTCTCCCCGTCTCTCCCTCTCCCCGTCTCTCACTCTCCCCGTCTCTCCCTCTCCCCGTCTCTCCCTCTCCTCCTCACTCCCACTCCCCGTCACTCCCTCTCCCCATCTCTCTCCATCTCTCCCTCTGCCCATCTCTCCCTCTGCCCATCTCTCCCTCTGCCCATCTCTCCCTCTGCCCATCTCTCCCTCTGCCCATCTCTCCCTCTGCCCATCTCTCCCTCAGCCCATCTCTCCCTCAGCCCGTCACTCCCTCTCCCCGTCACTCCCTCTCCCCGTCACTCCCTCTCCCCGTCACTCCCTCTCCCCGTCACTCCCTCTCCCCGTCACTCCCTCTCCCCGTCACTCCCTCTCCCCGTCACTCCCTCTCCCCGTCACTCCCTCTCCCCGTCACTCCCTCTCCCCGTCACTCCCTCTCCCCGTCACTCCCTCTCCCCGTCACTCCCTCTCCCCGTCACTCCCTCTCCCCGTCACTCCCTCTCCCCGTCACTCCCTCTCCCCGTCACTCCCTCTCCCCGTCACTCCCTCTCCCCGTCACTCCCTCTCCCCGTCACTCCCTCTCCCCGTCACCTCCTCTCCCCGTCACTCCCTCTCCCCGTCACTCCCTCTCCCCGTCACTCCCTCTCCCCGTCACTCCCTCTCCCCGTCACTCCCTCTCCCCGTCACTCCCTCTCCCCGTCACTCCCTCTCCCCGTCACTCCCTCTCCCCGTCACTCCCTCTCCCCGTCACTCCCTCTCCCCGTCACTCCCTCTCCCCGTCACTCCCTCTCCCCGTCACTCCCTCTCCCCGTCACTCCCTCTCCCCGTCACTCCCTCTCCCCGTCACTCCCTCTCCCCGTCACTCCCTCTCCCCGTCACTCCCTCTCCCCGTCACTCCCTCTCCCCGTCACTCCCTCTCCCCGTCACTCCCTCTCCCCGTCACTCCCTCTCCCCGTCACTCCCTCTCCCCGTCACTCCCTCTCCCCGTCACTCCCTCTCCCCGTCACTCCCTCTCCCCGTCACTCCCTCTCCCCGTCACTCCCTCTCCCTCTCTCCTTTCCCTCTCCATCTCTCGCTATCTCCCTCTCCCCACCTCCATCTCCACATTTCCCTCTCCATCTCTCACTCTCACAATGACTCGCTCTCCCCATCTCTCCCTCTCCCCATCTCTCCCTCTCCCCATCTCCCTCTCCCCATCTCCCTCTCCCCATCTCCCTCTCCCCATCTCCCTCTCCCCATCTCCCTCTCCCCGTCACTCCCTCTCCCCGTCACTCCCTCTCGCCGTCACTCCCTCTCCCCGTCACTCCCTCTCCCCGTCACTCCCTCTCCCCGTCACTCCCTCTCCCCGTCACTCCCTCTCCCCGTCACTCCCTCTCCCCGTCACTCCCTCTCCCCGTCACTCCCTCTCCCCGTCACTCCCTCTCCCCGTCACTCCCTCTCCCCGTCACTCCCTCTCCCCGTCACTCCCTCTCCCCGTCACTCCCTCTCCCCGTCACTCCCTCTCCCCGTCGCTCACCCTCCCCGTCGCTCACCCTCCCCGTCGCTCACCCTCCCCGTCGCTCACCCTCCCCGTCGCTCACCCTCCCCGTCGCTCACCCTCCCCGTCGCTCACCCTCCCCGTCGCTCACCCTCCCCGTCGCTCACCCTCCCCGTCGCTCACCCTCCCCGTCGCTCACCCTCCCCGTCGCTCACCCTCCCCGTCGCTCACCCTCCCCGTCGCTCACCCTCCCCGTCGCTCACCCTCCTTTTTCTCTCCATCTCTCACACTCACAATGTCTCAGTCTCCCCATCTCTCCCTCTCCCCGTCACTCCTTCACCCCGTCTCTCTCTCTCCCCGTCACTCACTCTCCCCGTCACTCACTCTCCCCGTCACTCACTCTCCCCGTCACTCACTCTCCCCGTCACTCACTCTCCCCGTCACTCACTCTCCCCGTCACTCACTCTCCCCGTCACTCACTCTCCCCGTCACTCACTCTCCCCGTCACTCACTCTCCCCGTCACTCACTCTCCCCGTCACTCACTCTCCCCGTCACTCACTCTCCCCGTCACTCCCTCTCCCCGTCTCTCCCTCTCCCCGTCTCTCCCTCTCCCCGTCTCTCCCTCTCCCCGTCTCTCCCTCTCCCCGTCTCTCCCTCTCCCCGTCTCTCCCTCTCCCCGTCTCTCCCTCTCCCCGTCTCTCCCTCTCCCCGTCTCTCCCTCTCCCCGTCTCTCCCTCTCCCCGTCTCTCCCTCTCCCCGTCTCTCTCTCCCCGTCTCTCCCTCTCCCCGTCTCTCCCTCTCCCCGTCTCTCACTCTCCCCGTCTCTCCCTCTCCCCGTCTCTCCCTCTCCTCCTCACTCCCTCTCCCCCTCACTCCCTCTCCCCATCTCTCTCCATCTCTCCCTCTGCCCGTCTCTCCCTCTGCCCATCTCTCCCTCTGCCCATCTCTCCCTCTGCCCATCTCTCCCTCTGCCCATCTCTCCCTCTGCCCATCTCTCCCTCTGCCCATCTCTCCCTCTGCCCATCTCTCCCTCTGCCCATCTCTCCCTCAGCCCATCTCTCACTCTCCCCGTCACTCCCTCTCCCCGTCACTCCCTCTCCCCGTCACTCCCTCTCCCCGTCACTCCCTCTCCCCGTCACTCCCTCTCCCCGTCACTCCCTCTCCCCGTCACTCCCTCTCCCCGTCACTCCCTCTCCCCGTCACTCCCTCTCGCCGTCACTCCCTCTCGCCGTCACTCCCTCTCCCCGTCACTCCCTCTCCCCGTCACTCCCTCTCCCCGTCACTCCCTCTCCCCGTCACTCCCTCTCCCCGTCACTCCCTCTCCCCGTCACTCCCTCTCCCCGTCACTCCCTCTCCCCGTCACTCCCTCTCCCCGTCACTCCCTCTCCCCGTCACTCCCTCTCCCCGTCACTCCCTCTCCCCGTCACTCCCTCTCCCCGTCACTCCCTCTCCCCGTCACTCCCTCTCCCCATCACTCCCTCTCCCCGTCACTCCCTCTCCCCGTCACTCCCTCTCCCCGTCACTCCCTCTCCCCGTCACTCCCTCTCCCCGTCACTCCCTCTCCCCGTCACTCCCTCTCCCCGTCACTCCCTCTCCCCGTCACTCCCTCTCCCCGTCACTCCCTCTCCCCGTCACTCCCTCTCCCCGTCACTCCCTCTCCCCGTCACTCCCTCTCCCCGTCACTCCCTCTCCCCGTCACTCCCTCTCCCCGTCACTCCCTCTCCCCGTCACTCCCTCTCCCCGTCACTCCCTCTCCCCGTCACTCCCTCTCCCCGTCACTCCCTCTCCCCGTCACTCCCTCTCCCCGTCACTCCCTCTCCCCGTCACTCCCTCTCCCCGTCACTCCCTCTCCCCGTCACTCCCTCTCCCCGTCACTCCCTCTCCCCGTCACTCCCTCTCCCCGTCACTCCCTCTCCCCGTCACTCCCTCTCCCCGTCACTCCCTCTCCCTCTCTCCTTTCCCTCTCTCCTTTCCCTCTCCATCTCTCGCTATCTCCCTCTCCCCACCTCCATCTCCACATTTCCCTCTCCATCTCTCACTCTCACAATGACTCGCTCTCCCCATCTCTCCCTCTCCCCATCTCTCCCTCTCCCCATCTCTCCCTCTCCCCATCTCTCCCTCTCCCCATCTCTCCCTCTCCCCATCTCTCCCTCTCCCCATCTCTCCCTCTCCCCATCTCTCCCTCTCCCCATCTCCCTCTCCCCATCTCCCTCTCCCCATCTCCCTCTCCCCATCTCCCTCTCCCCATCTCCCTCTCCCCATCTCCCTCTCCCCATCTCCCTCTCCCCATCTCCCTCTCCCCATCTCCCTCTCCCCATCTCCCTCTCCCCATCTCCCTCTCCCCATCTCCCTCTCCCCATCTCCCTCTCCCCATCTCCCTCTCCCCATCTCCCTCTCCCCATCTCCCTCTCCCCATCTCCCTCTCCCCATCTCCCTCTCCCCATCTCCCTCTCCCCATCTCCCTCTCCCCATCTCCCTCTCCCCATCTCCCTCTCCCCATCTCCCTCTCCCCATCTCCCTCTCCCCATCTCCCTCTCCCCATCTCCCTCTCCCCATCTCCCTCTCCCCATCTCCCTCTCCCCATCTCCCTCTCCCCATCTCCCTCTCCCCATCTCCCTCTCCCCATCTCCCTCTCCCCATCTCCCTCTCCCCATCTCCCTCTCCCCATCTCCCTCTCCCCATCTCCCTCTCCCCATCTCCCTCTCCCCATCTCCCTCTCCCCATCTCCCTCTCCCCATCTCCCTCTCCCCATCTCCCTCTCCCCATCTCCCTCTTTCCTTTCTCTCTCTATCTCACTCTCAGTATGACTTGCTCTCCCCATCTATTCCTCTCCCCATCTCCATCTCCCCTCCTCCAACTTCCCATCGCTTCCCGTCGCTCACCCTCCCCGTCGCTCACCCTCCCCGTCGCTCACCCTCCCCGTCGCTCACCCTCCCCGTCGCTCACCCTCCCCGTCGCTCACCCTCCCCGTCGCTCACCCTCCCCGTCGCTCACCCTCCCCGTCGCTCACCCTCCCCGTCGCTCACCCTCCCCGTCGCTCACCCTCCCCGTCGCTCACCCTCCCCGTCGCTCACCCTCCCCGTCGCTCACCCTCCCCGTCGCTCACCCTCCCCGTCGCTCACCCTCCCCGTCGCTCACCCTCCCCGTCGCTCACCCTCCCCGTCGCTCACCCTCCCCGTCGCTCACCCTCCCCGTCGCTCACCCTCCCCGTCGCTCACCCTCCCCGTCGCTCACCCTCCCCGTCGCTCACCCTCCCCGTCGCTCACCCTCCCCGTCGCTCACCCTCCCCGTCGCTCACCCTCCCCGTCGCTCACCCTCCCCGTCGCTCACCCTCCCCGTCGCTCACCCTCCCCGTCGCTCACCCTCCTTTTTCTCTCCATCTCTCACACTCACAATGTCTCAGTCTCCCCATCTCTCCCTCTCCCCGTCACTCCTTCACCCCGTCTCTCACTCTCCCCGTCACTCACTCTCCCCGTCACTCACTCTCCCCGTCACTCACTCTCCCCGTCACTCACTCTCCCCGTCACTCACTCTCCCCGTCACTCACTCTCCCCGTCACTCACTCTCCCCGTCACTCACTCTCCCCGTCACTCACTCTCCCCGTCACTCACTCTCCCCGTCACTCACTCTCCCCGTCACTCACTCTCCCCGTCACTCACTCTCCCCGTCACTCACTCTCCCCGTCACTCACTCTCCCCGTCACTCCCTCTCCCCGTCTCTCCCTCTCCCCGTCTCTCCCTCTCCCCGTCTCTCCCTCTCCCCGTCTCTCCCTCTCCCCGTCTCTCCCTCTCCCCGTCTCTCCCTCTCCCCGTCTCTCCCTCTCCCCGTCTCTCCCTCTCCCCGTCTCTCTCTCCCCGTCTCTCTCTCCCCGTCTCTCCCTCTCCCCGTCTCTCCCTCTCCCCGTCTCTCCCTCTCCCCGTCTCTCACTCTCCCCGTCTCTCCCTCTCCCCGTCTCTCCCTCTCCTCCTCACTCCCACTCCCCCTCACTCCCTCTCCCCATCTCTCTCCATCTCTCCCTCTGCCCATCTCTCCCTCTGCCCATCTCTCCCTCTGCCCATCTCTCCCTCTGCCCATCTCTCCCTCTGCCCATCTCTCCCTCTGCCCATCTCTCCCTCAGCCCATCTCTCCCTCTCCCCGTCACTCCCTCTCCCCGTCACTCCCTCTCCCCGTCACTCCCTCTCCCCGTCACTCCCTCTCCCCGTCACTCCCTCTCCCCGTCACTCCCTCTCCCCGTCACTCCCTCTCCCCGTCACTCCCTCTCCCCGTCACTCCCTCTCCCCGTCACTCCCTCTCCCCGTCACTCCCTCTCCCCGTCACTCCCTCTCCCCGTCACTCCCTCTCCCCGTCACTCCCTCTCCCCGTCACTCCCTCTCCCCGTCACTCCCTATCCCCGTCACTCCCTCTCCCCGTCACTCCCTCTCCCCGTCACTCCCTCTCCCCGTCACTCCCTCTCCCCGTCACTCCCTCTCCCCGTCACTCCCTCTCCCCGTCACTCCCTCTCCCCGTCACTCCCTCTCCCCGTCACTCCCTCTCCCCGTCACTCCCTCTCCCCGTCACTCCCTCTCCCCGTCACTCCCTCTCCCCGTCACTCCCTCTCCCCGTCACTCCCTCTCCCCGTCACTCCCTCTCCCCGTCACTCCCTCTCCCCGTCACTCCCTCTCCCCGTCACTCCCTCTCCCCGTCACTCCCTCTCCCCGTCACTCCCTCTCCCCGTCACTCCCTCTCCCCGTCACTCCCTCTCCCCGTCACTCCCTCTCCCCGTCACTCCCTCTCCCCGTAACTCCCTCTCCCCGTCACTCCCTCTCCCCGTCACTCCCTCTCCCTCTCTCCTTTCCCTCTCCATCTCTCGCTATCTCCCTCTCCCCACCTCCATCTCCACATTTCCCTCTCCATCTCTCACTCTCACAATGACTCGCTCTCCCCATCTCTCCCTCTCCCCATCTCTCCCTCTCCCCATCTCCCTCTCCCCATCTCCCTCTCCCCATCTCCCTCTCCCCATCTCCCTCTCCCCATCTCCCTCTCCCCATCTCCCTCTCCCCGTCACTCCCTCTCCCCGTCACTCCCTCTCCCCGTCACTCCCTCTCCCCGTCACTCCCTCTCCCCGTCACTCCCTCTCCCCGTCACTCCCTCTCCCCGTCACTCCCTCTCCCCGTCACTCCCTCTCCCCGTCACTCCCTCTCCCCGTCACTCCCTCTCCCCGTCACTCCCTCTCCCCGTCACTCCCTCTCCCCGTCACTCCCTCTCCCCGTCACTCCCTCTCCCCGTCACTCCCTCTCCCCGTCACTCCCTCTCCCCGTCACTCCCTCTCCCCGTCACTCCCTCTCCCCGTCACTCCCTCTCCCCGTCACTCCCTCTCCCTCTCTCCTTTCCCTCTCCATCTCTCGCTATCTCCCTCTCCCCACCTCCATCTCCACATTTCCCTCTCCATCTCTCACTCTCACAATGACTCGCTCTCCCCATCTCTCCCTCTCCCCATCTCCATCTCTCGCTATCTCCCTCTCCCCACCTCCATCTCCACATTTCCCTCTCCATCTCTCACTCTCACAATGACTCGCTCTCCCCATCTCTCCCTCTCCCCATCTCCCTCTCCCCATCTCCCTCTCCCCATCTCCCTCTCCCCATCTCCCTCTCCCCATCTCCCTCTCCCCATCTCCCTCTCCCCATCTCCCTCTCCCCATCTCCCTCTCCCCATCTCCCTCTCCCCATCTCCCTCTCCCCATCTCCCTCTCCCCATCTCCCTCTCCCCATCTCCCTCTCCCCATCTCCCTCTCCCCATCTCCCTCTCCCCATCTCCCTCTCCCCATCTCCCTCTCCCCATCTCCCTCTCCCCATCTCCCTCTCCCCATCTCCCTCTCCCCATCTCCCTCTCCCCATCTCCCTCTCCCCATCTCCCTCTCCCCATCTCCCTCTCCCCATCTCCCTCTCCCCATCTCCCTCTCCCCATCTCCCTCTCCCCATCTCCCTCTCCCCATCTCCCTCTCCCCATCTCCCTCTCCCCATCTCCCTCTCCCCATCTCCCTCTCCCCATCTCCCTCTCCCCATCTCCCTCTCCCCATCTCCCTCTCCCCATCTCCCTCTCCCCATCTCCCTCTCCCCATCTCCCTCTCCCCATCTCCCTCTCCCCATCTCCCTCTCCCCATCTCCCTCTCCCCATCTCCCTCTCCCCATCTCCCTCTCCCCATCTCCCTCTCCCCATCTCCCTCTCCCCATCTCCCTCTCCCCATCTCCCTCTCCCCATCTCCCTCTCCCCATCTCCCTCTCCCCATCTCCCTCTCCCCATCTCCCTCTCCCCATCTCCCTCTTTCCTTTCTCTCTCTATCTCACTCTCAGTATGACTTGCTCTCCCCATCTATTCCTCTCCCCATCTCCATCTCCCCTCCTCCAACTTCCCATCGCTTCCCATCGCTTCCCGTCGCTCAACCTCCCCGTCGCTCAACCTCCCCGTCGCTCACCCTCCCCGTCGCTCACCCTCCCCGTCGCTCACCCTCCCCGTCGCTCACCCTCCCCGTCGCTCACCCTCCCCGTCGCTCACTCTCACGGTCTCTCCCTCTCCTCATCGCTCCCTCTCCCCATCACTCCCTCTCCCCATCTCCCCCTCTCCCCATGTCTCTCCATCTCTCCCTCTCCCCATCTCTCCCTCTGCCCATCTCTCCCTCTGCCCATCTCCCCCTCTGCCCGTCTCCCCCTCTGCCCGTCTCCCCCTCTGCCCGTCTCCCCCTCTGCCCGTCTCCCCCTCTGCCCGTCTCTCCCTCTGCCCGTCTCTCCCTCTGCCCGTCTCTCACCCTCCCCGTCTCTCACCCTCCCCGTCTCTCACCCTCCCCGTCTCTCACCCTCCCCGTCTCTCACCCTCCCCGTCTCTCACCCTCCCCGTCTCTCACCCTCCCCGTCTCTCACCCTCCCCGTCTCTCACCCTCCCCGTCTCTCACCCTCCCCGTCTCTCACCCTCCCCGTCGCTCACCCTCCCCGTCGCTCACCCTCCCCGTCGCTCACCCTCCCCGTCGCTCACCCTCCCCGTCGCTCACCCTCCCCGTCGCTCACCCTCCCCGTCGCTCACCCTCCCCGTCGCTCACCCTCCCCGTCGCTCACCCTCCCCGTCGCTCACCCTCCCCGTCGCTCACCCTCCCCGTCGCTCACCCTCCCCGTCGCTCACCCTCCCCGTCGCTCACCCTCCCCGTCGCTCACCCTCCCCGTCGCTCACCCTCCCCGTCGCTCACCCTCCCCGTCGCTCACCCTCCCCGTCGCTCACCCGCCCCGTCGCTCACCCGCCCCGTCGCTCACCCGCCCCGTCGCTCACCCGCCCCGTCGCTCACCCGCCCCGTCGCTCACCCGCCCCGTCGCTCACCCGCCCCGTCGCTCACCCGCCCCGTCGCTCACCCGCCCCGTCGCTCACCCGCCCCGTCGCTCACCCGCCCCGTCGCTCACCCGCCCCGTCGCTCACCCGCCCCGTCGCTCACCCGCCCCGTCGCTCACCCGCCCCGTCGCTCACCCGCCCCGTCGCTCACCCGCCCCGTCGCTCACACCGCCCCGTCGCTCACCCGCCCCGTCGCTCACCCGCCCCGTCGCTCACCCGCCCCGTCGCTCACCCGCCCCGTCGCTCACCCGCCCCGTCGCTCACCCGCCCCGTCGCTCACACCGCCCCGTCGCTCACCCGCCCCGTCGCTCACCCGCCCCGTCGCTCACCCGCCCCGTCGCTCACCCGCCCCGTCGCTCACCCGCCCCGTCGCTCACCCGCCCCGTCGCTCACCCGCCCCGTCGCTCACCCGCCCCGTCGCTCACCCGCCCCGTCGCTCACCCGCCCCGTCGCTCACCCGCCCCGTCGCTCACCCGCCCCGTCGCTCACCCGCCCCGTCGCTCACCCGCCCCGTCGCTCACCCGCCCCGTCGCTCACCCGCCCCGTCGCTCACCCGCCCCGTCGCTCACCCGCCCCGTCGCTCACCCGCCCCGTCGCTCACCCGCCCCGTCGCTCACCCGCCCCGTCGCTCACCCGCCCCGTCGCTCACCCGCCCCGTCGCTCACCCGCCCCGTCGCTCACCCGCCCCGTCGCTCACCCGCCCCGTCGCTCACACCGCCCCGTCGCTCACCCGCCCCGTCGCTCACCCGCCCCGTCTCTCCCTCTTCCCATCTCCCTATTTCCTTTCTCTCTCTATCTCACTCTCACTCGCTCTCCCCATCTATTACTCTCCCCATCTCCATCTCCGCTCCTCCATCTTCCCATTTCTCTCCGCATCTCCATCTCCCCATTTCCCTCTCCCCATCTACCTCTACCCATTTCTCTCTCCCCCTCTCTCACTCTTCTCTTCTCTCACTCTCCCCTTCTCTCAATCTCCCCCTCTCTCACTCACCCCAACTTTCACTCTCCCCGTCACTCACTCTCCCCGTCACTCACTCTCCCCGTCACTCACTCTCCCCGTCACTCACTCTCCCCGTCACTCACTCTCCCCGTCACTCACTCTCCCCGTCACTCACTCTCCCCGTCACTCACTCTCCCCGTCACTCACTCTCCCCGTCACTCACTCTCCCCGTCTCTCCCTCTCCCCGTCTCTCCCTCTCCCCGTCTCTCCCTCTCCCCGTCTCTCCCTCTCCCCGTCTCTCCCTCTCCCCGTCTCTCCCTCTCCCCGTCTCTCCCTCTCCCCGTCTCTCCCTCTCCCCGTCTCTCCCTCTCTCCGTCTCTCTCTCCCCGTCTCTCTCTCCCCGTCTCTCCCTCTCCCCGTCTCTCCCTCTCCCCGTCTCTCCCTCTCCCCGTCTCTCCCTCTCCCCGTCTCTCCCTCTCCTCCTCACTCCCTCTCCCCATCACTTCCTCTCCCCATCTCTCTCCATCTCTCCCTCTGCCCATCTCTCCCTCTGCCCATCTCTCCCTCTGCCCATCTCTCCCTCTGCCCATCTCTCCCTCTGCCCATCTCTCCCTCAGCCCATCTCTCCCTCTCCCCGTCACTCCCTCTCCCCGTCACTCCCTCTCCCCGTCACTCCCTCTCCCCGTCACTCCCTCTCCCCGTCACTCCCTCTCCCCGTCACTCCCTCTCCCCGTCACTCCCTCTCCCCGTCACTCCCTCTCCCCGTCACTCCCTCTCCCCGTCACTCCCTCTCCCCGTCACTCCCTCTCCCCGTCACTCCCTCTCCCCGTCACTCCCTCTCCCCGTCACTCCCTCTCCCCGTCACTCCCTCTCCCCGTCACTCCCTCTCCCCGTCACTCCCTCTCCCCGTCACTCCCTCTCCCCGTCACTCCCTCTCCCCGTCACTCCCTCTCCCCGTCACTCCCTCTCCCCGTCACTCCCTCTCCCCGTCACTCCCTCTCCCCGTCACTCCCTCTCCCCGTCACTCCCTCTCCCCGTCACTCCCTCTCCCCGTTACTCCCTCTCCCCGTCACTCCCTCTCCCCGTCACTCCCTCTCCCCGTCACTCCCTCTCCCCGTCACTCCCTCTCCCCGTCACTCCCTCTCCCCGTCACTCCCTCTCCCCGTCACTCCCTCTCCCCGTCACTCCCTCTCCCCGTCACTCCCTCTCCCCGTCACTCCCTCTCCCCGTCACTCCCTCTCCCCGTCACTCCCTCTCCCCGTCACTCCCTCTCCCCGTCACTCCCTCTCCCCGTCACTCCCTCTCCCCGTCACTCCCTCTCCCCGTCACTCCCTCTCCCCGTCACTCCCTCTCCCCGTCACTCCCTCTCCCCGTCACTCCCTCTCCCCGTCACTCCCTCTCCCCGTCACTCCCTCTCCCCGTCACTCCCTCTCCCCGTCACTCCCTCTCCCCGTCACTCCCTCTCCCTCTCTCCTTTCCCTCTCCATCTCTCGCTATCTCCCTCTCCCCACCTCCATCTCCACATTTCCCTCTCCATCTCTCACTCTCACAATGACTCGCTCTCCCCATCTCTCTCTCTCCCCATCTCCCTCTCCCCATCTCCCTCTCCCCATCTCCCTCTCCCCATCTCCCTCTCCCCATCTCCCTCTCCCCATCTCCCTCTCCCCATCTCCCTCTCCCCATCTCCCTCTCCCCATCTCCCTCTCCCCATCTCCCTCTCCCCATCTCCCTCTCCCCATCTCCATCTCCCCATCTCCCTCTCCCCATCTCCCTCTCCCCATCTCCCTCTCCCCATCTCCCTCTCCCCATCTCCCTCTCCCCATCTCCCTCTCCCCATCTCCCTCTCCCCATCTCCCTCTCCCCATCTCCCTCTCCCCATCTCCCTCTCCCCATCTCCCCATCTCCCTCTCCCCATCTCCCTCTCCCCATCTCCCTCTCCCCATCTCCCTCTCCCCATCTCCCTCTCCCCATCTCCCTCTCCCATCTCCCTCTCCCCATCTCCCTCTCCCCATCTCCCTCTCCCCATCTCCCTCTCCCCATCTCCCTCTCCCCATCTCCCTCTCCCCATCTCCCTCTCCCCATCTCCCTCTCCCCATCTCCCTCTCCCCATCTCCCTCTCCCCATCTCCCTCTCCCCATCTCCCTCTCCCATCTCCCTCTCCCCATCTCCCTCTCCCCTTCTCCCTCTCCCCATCTCCCACTCCCCATCTCCCTCTCCCCATCTCCCTCTCCCCATCTCCCTCTCCCCATCTCCCTCTCCCCATCTCCCTCTCCCCATCTCCCTCTCCCCATCTCCCTCTCCCCATCTCCCTCTCCCCATCTCCCTCTCCCCATCTCCCTCTCCCCATCTCCACTCCCCATCTCCCTCTCCCCATCTCCCTCTCCCCATCTCCCTCTCCCCATCTCCCTCTCCCCATCTCCCTCTCCCCATCTCCCTCTCCCCATCTCCCTCTCCCCATCTCCCTCTCCCCATCTCCCTCTCCCCATCTCCCTCTCCCCATCTCCCTCTCCCCATCTCCCTCTCCCCATCTCCCTCTCCCCATCTCCCTCTCCCCATCTCCCTCTCCCCATCTCCCTCTCCCCATCTCCCTCACCCCATCTCCCTCTCCCCATCTCCCTCTCCCCATCTCCCTCTCCCCATCTCCCTCTCCCCATCTCCCTCTCCCCATCTCCCTCTCCCCATCTCCCTCTCCCCATCTCCCTCTCCCCATCTCCCTCTCCCCATCTCCCTCTCCCCATCTCCCTCTCCCCATCTCCCTCTCCCCATCTGCCTCTCCCCATCTGCCTCTCCCCATCTGCCTCTCCCCATCTGCCTCTCCCCATCTGCCTCTCCCCATCTGCCTCTCCCCATCTGCCTCTCCCCATCTGCCTCTCCCCATCTGCCTCTCCCCATCTGCCTCTCCCCATCTGCCTCTCCCCATCTCCTCTCCCCATCTCCCTCTCCCCATCTCCCTCTCCCCATCTCCCTCTCCCCATCTCCCTCTCCCCATCTCCCTCTCCCCATCTCCCTCTCCCCATCTCCCTCTCCCCATCTCCCTCTCCCCATCTCCCTCTCCCCATCTCCCTCTCCCCATCTCCCTCTCCCCATCTCCCTCTCCCCATCTCCCTCTCCCCATCTCCCTCTCCCCATCTCCCTCTCCCCATCTCCCTCTCCCCATCTCCCTCTCCCCATCTCCCTCTCCCCATCTCCCTCTCCCCATCTCCCTCTCCCCATCTCCCTCTCCCCATCTCCCTCTCCCCATCTCCCTCTCCCCATCTCCCTCTCCCCATCTCCCTCTCCCCATCTCCCTCTCCCCATCTCCCTCTCCCCATCTCCCTCTCCCCATCTCCCTCTCCCCATCTCCCTCTCCCCATCTCCCTCTCCCCATCTCCCTCTCCCCATCTCCTCTCCCCATCTCCCTCTCCCCATCTCCCTCTCCCCATCTCCCTCTCCCCATCTCCCTCTCCCCATCTCCCTCTCCCATCTCCCTCTCCCCATCTCCCTCTCCCATCTCCCTCTCCCCATCTCCCTCTCCCCATCTCCCCTCTCCCCATCTCCCTCTCCCCATCTCCCTCTCCCCATCTCCCTCTCCCCATCTCCCTCTCCCCATCTCCCTCTCCCCATCTCCCTCTCCCCATCTCCCTCTTTCCTTTCTCTCTCTATCTCACTCTCAGTATGACTTGCTCTCCCCATCTATTCCTCTCCCCATCTCCATCTCCCCTCCTCCAACTTCCCATCGCTCCCATCGCTTCCCGTCGCTCAACCTCCCGTCGCTCAACCTCCCCGTCGCTCACCCTCCCCGTCGCTCACCCTCCCCGTCGCTCACCCTCCCCGTCGCTCACCCTCCCCGTCGCTCACCCTCCCCGTCGCTCACTCTCACGTTCTCTCCCTCTCCTCATCGCTCCCTCTCCCCATCACTCCCTCTCCCCATCTCCCCCTCTCCCCATGTCTCTCCATCTCTCCCTCTCCCCATCTCTCCCTCTGCCCATCTCTCCCTCTGCCCATCTCCCCCCTCTGCCCGTCTCCCCCTCTGCCCGTCTCCCCCTCTGCCCGTCTCCCCCTCTGCCCGTCTCCCCCTCTGCCCGTCTCCCCCTCTGCCCGTCTCTCCCTCTGCCCGTCTCTCACCCTCCCCGTCTCTCACCCTCCCCGTCTCTCACCCTCCCCGTCTCTCACCCTCCCCGTCTCTCACCCTCCCCGTCTCTCACCCTCCCCGTCTCTCACCCTCCCGTCTCTCACCCTCCCCCGTCTCTCACCCTCCCCGTCTCTCACCCTCCCCGTCTCTCACCCTCCCCGTCTCTCACCCCTCCCCCGTCTCTCACCCTCCCCGTCGCTCACCCTCCCGTCGCTCACCCTCCCCGTCGCTCACCCTCCCCGTCGCTCACCCTCCCCGTCGCTCACCCTCCCCGTCGCTCACCCTCCCCGTCGCTCACCCTCCCCGTCGCTCACCCTCCCGTCGCTCACCCTCCCCGTCGCTCACCCTCCCCGTCGCTCACCCTCCCCGTCGCTCACCCTCCCCGTCGCTCACCCTCCCCGTCGCTCACCCTCCCCGTCGCTCACCCTCCCCGTCGCTCACCCTCCCCGTCGCTCACCCTCCCCGTCGCTCACCTCCCCGTCGCTCACCCTCCCCGTCGCTCACCCCGCCCCGTCGCTCACCCGCCCCGTCGCTCACCCGCCCCGTCGCTCACACCCGCCCCGTCGCTCACCCGCCCCGTCGCTCACCCGCCCCGTCGCTCACACCGCCCCGTCGCTCACCCGCCCCGTCGCTCACACCGCCCCGTCGCTCACCCGCCCCGTCGCTCACCCGCCCCGTCGCTCACCCGCCCCGTCGCTCACCCGCCCCGTCGCTCACCCGCCCCGTCGCTCCCAACCCGCCCCGTCGCTCACCCGCCCCGTCGCTCACCCGCCCCGTCGCTCACCCGCCCCGTCGCCTCACCCCGCCCCGTCGCTCACCCGCCCCGTCGCTCACCCGCCCCGTCGCTCACCCCGCCCCGTCGCTCACACCGCCCCGTCGCTCACCCGCCCCGTCGCTCACCCGCCCCGTCGCTCACCCGCCCCGTCGCTCACCCGCCCCGTCGCTCACCCGCCCCGTCGCTCACCCGCCCCCGTCGCTCACCCGCCCCGTCGCTCACCCGCCCCGTCGCTCACCCGCCCCGTCGCTCACACCGCCCCGTCGCTCACCCGCCCCGTCGCTCACACCGCCCCGTCGCTCACCCGCCCCGTCGCTCACTACCGCCCCGTCGCTCACCCGCCCCGTCGCTCACCGCCCCGTCGCTCACACCGCCCCGTCGCTCACACCGCCCCGTCGCTCACCGCCCCGTCGCTCACCCGCCCCGTCGCTCACCCGCCCCGTCGCTCACCCGCCCCGTCGCTCACCCGCCCCGTCGCTCACCCGCCCCGTCGCTCACCCCGCCCCGTCGCTCACCCGCCCCGTCGCTCACCCCGCCCCGTCGCTCACCCGCCCCGTCGCTCACACCGCCCCGTCGCTCACCCGCCCCCGTCGCTCACACCCGCCCCGTCGCTCACCCCGCCCCGTCGCTCACCCGCCCCGTCTCTCCCTCTTCCCATCTCCCTATTTCCTTTCTCTCTCTATCTCACTCTCACTCGCTCTCCCCATCTATTACTCTCCCCATCTCCATCTCCGCTCCTCCATCTTCCCATTTCTCTCCGCATCTCCATCTCCCCATTTCCCTCTCCCCATCTACCTCTACCCATTTCTCTCTCCCCCTCTCTCACTCTTCTCTTCTCTCACTCTCCCCTTCTCTCAATCTCCCCTCTCTCACTCACCCCAACTTTCACTCTCCCCGTCACTCACTCTCCCCGTCACTCACTCTCCCCGTCACTCACTCTCCCCGTCACTCACTCTCCCCGTCACTCACTCTCCCCGTCACTCACTCTCCCCGTCACTCACTCTCCCGTCACTCACTCTCCCCGTCACTCACTCTCCCCGTCACTCACTCTCCCGTCTCTCCCTCTCCCCGTCTCTCCCTCTCCCCGTCTCTCCCTCTCCCCCGTCTCTCCCTCTCCCCGTCTCTCCCTCTCCCCGTCTCTCCCTCTCCCCGTCTCTCCCTCTCCCCGTCTCTCCCTCTCCCCGTCTCTCCCTCTCTCCGTCTCTCTCTCCCCGTCTCTCTCTCCCCGTCTCTCCCTCTCCCGTCTCTCCCTCTCCCCGTCTCTCCTCTCCCCGTCTCTCCCTCTCCCCGTCTCTCCCTCTCCTCCTCACTCCCTCTCCCCATCACTTCCTCTCCCCATCTCTCTCCATCTCTCCCTCTGCCCATCTCTCCCTCTGCCATCTCTCCCTCTGCCCATCTCTCCCTCTGCCCATCTCTCCTCTGCCCATCTCTCCCTCGCCCATCTCTCCCTCTCCCCGTCACTCCCTCTCCCCGTCACTCCCTCTCCCGTCACTCCCTCTCCCCGTCACTCCCTCTCCCCGTCACTACCCTCTCCCCGTCACTCCCTCTCCCCGTCACTCCCTCTCCCCGTCACTCCCTCTCCCCGTCACTCCCTCTCCCCGTCACTCCCTCTCCCCGTCACTCCCTCTCCCCGTCACTCCCTCTCCCCGTCACTCCCCTCTCCCCGTCACTCCCTCTCCCCGTCACTCCCTCTCCCCGTCACTCCCTCTCCCCGTCACTCCCTCTCCCCGTCACTCCTCTCCCCGTCACTCCCTCTCCCCGTCACTCCCTCTCCCCGTCACTCCCTCTCCCCGTCACTCCCTCTCCCCCGTCACTCCCTCTCCCCGTCACTCCCTCTCCCCCGTCACTTCCCTCTCCCCGTCACTCCCTCTCCCCGTCACTCCCTCTCCCCGTCACTCCCTCTCCCCGTCACTACCCTCTCCCCGTCACTCCCTCTCCCCGTCACTCCCTCTCCCCGTCACTCCCTCTCCCCGTCACTCCCTCTCCCCGTCACTCCCTCTCCCCGTCACTCCCTCTCCCGTCACTCCTCTCCCCGTCACTCCCTCTCCCCGTCACTCCCTCTCCCCGTCACTCCCTCTCCCCGTCACTCCTCTCCCTCTCTCCTTTCCCTCTCCATCTCTCGCTATCTCCCTCTCCCCACCTCCATCTCCACATTTCCCCTCTCCATCTCTCACTCTCACAATGACTCGCTCTCCCCATCTCTCCCTCTCCCCATCTCCCTCTCCCCATCTCCCTCTCCCCATCTCCCTCTCCCCATCTCCCTCTCCCCATCTCCCTCTCCCCATCTCCCTCTCCCCATCTCCCTCTCCCCATCTCCCCTCTCCCCATCTCCCTCTCCCCATCTCCCTCTCCCCATCTCCCTCTCCCCATCTCCCTCTCCCCATCTCCCTCTCCCCATCTCCCTCTCCCCATCTCCCTCTCCCCATCTCCCTCTCCCCATCTCCCTCTCCCCATCTCCCTCTCCCCATCTCCCTCTCCCCATCTCCCTCTCCCCATCTCCCTCTCCCCATCTCCCTCTCCCCATCTCCCTCTCCCCATCTCCCTCTCCCCATCTCCCTCTCCCCATCTCCCCATCTCCCTCTCCCCATCTCCCTCTCCCCATCTCCCTCTCCCCATCTCCCTCTCCCCTCTCCTCTCCCCATCTCCCTCTCCCCATCTCCCTCTCCCCATCTCCCTCTCCCCATCTCCCTCTCCCCATCTCCCTCTCCCCATCTCCCTCTCCCCATCTCCTCTCCCCATCTCCCTCTCCCCATCTCCCTCTCCCCATCTCCCTCTCCCCATCTCCCTCTCCCCATCTCCCTCTCCCCATCTCCCTCTCCCCATCTCCCTCCATCCTCCCCATCTCCCTCTCCCCATCTCCTCTCCCCTTCTCCCTCTCCCCATCTCCCTCTCCCCATCTCCCTCTCCCCATCTCCCTCTCCCCATCTCCCTCTCCCCCATCTCCCTCTCCCCATCTCCCTCTCCCCATCTCCCTCTCCCCATCTCCCTCTCCCCATCTCCCTCTCCCCATCTCCCTCTCCCCATCTCCCTCTCCCCATCTCCCACTCCCCATCTCCCTCTCCCCATCTCCCTCTCCCCATCTCCCTCTCCCCATCTCCCTCTCCCCATCTCCCTCTCCCCATCTCCCTCTCCCCATCTCCTCTCCCCATCTCCCTCTCCCCATCTCCTCTCCCCATCTCCCTCTCCCCATCTCCCTCTCCCCATCTCCCTCTCCCCATCTCCTCTCCCCATCTCCCTCTCCCCATCTCCCTCTCCCCATCTCCCTCTCCCCATCTCCCTCTCCCATCTCCCTCTCCCCATCTCCCTCTCCCATCTCCCTCTCCCCATCTCCCTCTCCCCATCTCCCTCTCCCCATCTCCCTCTCCCCATCTCCCTCTCCCCATCTCCCTCTCCCCATCTCCCTCTCCCCATCTCCTCTCCCCATCTGCCTCTCCCCATCTGCCTCTCCCCATCTGCCTCTCCCCATCTGCCTCTCCCCATCTGCCTCTCCCCATCTGCCTCTCCCCATCTGCCTCTCCCCATCTGCCTCTCCCCATCTGCCTCTCCCCATCTGCCTCTCCCCATCTGCCTCTCCCCATCTGCCTCTCCCCATCTGCCTCTCCCCATCTGCCTCTCCCCCATCTCCCTCTCCCATCTCCCTCTCCCCATCTCCCTCTCCCCATCTCCCTCTCCCCATCTCCCTCTCCCCATCTCCCTCTCCCCATCTCCCTCTCCCATCTCCCTCTCCCCATCTCCCTCTCCCCATCTCCCTCTCCCCATCTCCCTCTCCCATCTCCTCTCCCATCTCCCTCTCCCCATCTCCCTCTCCCCATCTCCCTCTCCCATCTCCCTCTCCCCCATCTCCCTCTCCCCATCTCCCTCTCCCCATCTCCCTCTCCCCATCTCCCTCTCCCCATCTCCCTCTCCCCATCTCCCCTCTCCCCATCTCCCTCTCCCCATCTCCCTTCCCCATCTCCCCTCTCCCCATCTCCCTCTCCCCATCTCCCTCTCCCCATCTCCCTCTCCCCATCTCCCTCTCCCCATCTCCCTCTCCCCATCTCCCTCTCCCCATCTCCCTCTCCCCATCTCCCTCTCCCCATCTCCCTCTCCCCATCTCCCTCTCCCCATCTCCCTCTCCCCATCTCCCTCTCCCCATCTCCCTCTCCCCATCTCCCTCTCCCCATCTCCCTCTCCCCATCTCCCTCTCCCCATCTCCCTCTCCCCATCTCCCTCTCCCCATCTCCCTCTCCCCATCTCCCTCTCCCCATCTCCCTCTCCCCATCTCCCTCTCCCCATCTCCCTCTCCCCATCTCCCTCTCCCCATCTCCCTCTCCCCATCTCCCTCTCCCATCTCCCTCTCCCCATCTCCCTCTCCCCATCTCCCTCTCCCCATCTCCCTCTCCCCATCTCCCTCTCCCCATCTCCCTCTCTCCCCATCTCCCTCTCCCCATCTCCCTCTCCCCATCTCCCTCTCCCCATCTCCCTCTCCCCATCTCCCTCTTTCCTTTCTCTCTCTATCTCACTCTCAGTATGACTTGCTCTCCCCATCTATTCCTCTCCCCATCTCCATCTCCCCTCCTCCAACTTCCCATCGCTTCCCGTCGCTCAACTTCCCCGTCGCTCAACCTCCCCGTCGCTCAACCTCCCCGTCGCTCACCCTCCCCGTCGCTCACCCTCCCCGTCGCTCACCCTCCCCGTCGCTCACCCTCCCCGTCGCTCACCCTCACGGTCTCTCCCTCTCCTCGTCGCTCCCTCTCCCCATCACTCCCTCTCCCCATCTCCCCCTCTCCCCATCTCTCTCCATCTCTCCCTCTCCCCATCTCTCCCTCTGCCCGTCTCTCCCTCTGCCCGTCTCTCCCTCTGCCCGTCTCTCCCTCTGCCCGTCTCTCCCTCTGCCCGTCTCTCCCTCTGCCCGTCTCTCCCTCTGCCCGTCTCTCCCTCTGCCCGTCTCTCACCCTCCCCGTCTCTCACCCTCCCCGTCTCTCACCCTCCCCGTCTCTCACCCTCCCCGTCTCTCACCCTCCCCGTCTCTCACCCTCCCCGTCTCTCACCCTCCCCGTCTCTCACCCTCCCCGTCTCTCACCCTCCCCGTCGCTCACCCTCCCCGTCGCTCACCCTCCCCGTCGCTCACCCTCCCCGTCGCTCATCCTCCCCGTCGCTCACCCTCCCCGTCGCTCACCCTCCCCGTCGCTCACCCTCCCCGTCGCTCACCCTCCCCGTCGCTCACCCTCCCCGTCGCTCACCCTCCCCGTCGCTCACCCTCCCCGTCGCTCACCCTCCCCGTCGCTCACCCTCCCCGTCGCTCACCCTCCCCGTCGCTCACCCTCCCCGTCGCTCACCCTCCCCGTCGCTCACCCTCCCCGTCGCTCACCCTCCCCGTCGCTCACCCTCCCCGTCGCTCACCCTCCCCGTCGCTCACCCTCCCCGTCGCTCACCCTCCCCGTCGCTCACCCTCCCCGTCGCTCACCCTCCCCGTCGCTCACCCTCCCCGTCGCTCACCCTCCCCGTCGCTCACCCTCCCCGTCGCTCACCCTCCCCGTCGCTCACCCTCCCCGTCGCTCACCCTCCCCGTCGCTCACCCTCCCCGTCGCTCACCCTCCCCGTCGCTCACCCTCCCCGTCGCTCACCCTCCCCGTCGCTCACCCTCCCCGTCGCTCACCCTCCCCGTCGCTCACCCTCCCCGTCGCTCACCCTCCCCGTCGCTCACCCTCCCCGTCGCTCACCCTCCCCGTCGCTCACCCGCCCCGTCGCTCACCCGCCCCGTCGCTCACCCGCCCCGTCGCTCACCCGCCCCGTCGCTCACCCGCCCCGTCGCTCACCCGCCCCGTCGCTCACCCGCCCCGTCGCTCACCCGCCCCGTCGCTCACCCGCCCCGTCGCTCACCCGCCCCGTCGCTCACCCGCCCCGTCGCTCACCCGCCCCGTCGCTCACCCCGCCCCGTCGCTCACCCGCCCCCGTCGCTCACCCGCCCCGTCGCTCACCCCCGCCCCCGTCGCTCACCCGCCCCGTCGCTCACCCGCCCCGTCGCTCACCCGCCCCGTCGCTCACCCGCCCCGTCGCTCACCCGCCCCGTCGCTCACCCGCCCCGTCGCTCACCCGCCCCGTCGCTCACCCGCCCCGTCGCTCACCCGCCCCGTCGCTCACCCGCCCCGTCGCTCACCCGCCCCGTCGCTCACCCGCCCCGTCGCTCACCCGCCCCGTCGCTCACCCGCCCCGTCGCTCACCCGCCCCGTCTCTCACCCGCCCCGTCGCTCACCCGCCCCGTCGCTCACACCGCCCCTTCGCTCACCCTCCCCGTCTCTCCCTCTCCCGTCTCTCCTCTCCCCGTCTCTCCCTCTCCCCGTCTCTCCCTCTCCCCGTCTCTCCCTCTCCCCGTCTCCCCCCTCTCCCCGTCTCTCCCTCTCCCCGTCTCTCCCTCTCCCCGTCTCTCCCTCTCCCCGTCTCTCCCTCTTCCCATCTCCCTATTTCCTTTCTCTCTCTATCTCACTCTCACTCGCTCTCCCCATCTATTACTCTCCCCATCTTCATCTCCGCTCCTCCATCTTCCCATTTCTCTCCGCATCTCCATCTCCCCATTTCCCTCTCCCCATCTACCTCTACCCATTTCTCTCTCTCCCTCTCTCACTCTTTCTCTTCTCTCACTCTCCCCTTCTCTCAATCTCCCCCTCTCTCACTCACCCCAACTTTCACTCTCCCCGTCACTCACTCTCCCCGTCACTCACTCTCCCCGTCACTCACTCTCCCCGTCACTCACTCTCCCCGTCACTCACTCTCCCCGTCACTCACTCTCCCCGTCACTCACTCTCCCCGTCACTCACTCTCCCCGTCACTCACTCTCCCCGTCACTCACTCTCCCCGTCACTCACTCTCCCCGTCACTCACTCTCCCCGTCACTCACTCTCCCCGTCACTCACTCTCCCCGTCACTCACTCTCCCCGTCACTCACTCTCCCCGTCACTCACTCTCCCCGTCACTCACTCTCCCCGTCACTCACTCTCCCCGTCACTCACTCTCCCCGTCACTCACTCTCCCCGTCTCTCCCTCTCCCCGTCTCTCCCTCTCCCCGTCTCTCCCTCTCCCCGTCTCTCCCTCTCCCCGTCTCTCCTTCTCCCCGTCTCTCCCTCTCTCCGACTCTCTCCCCCTTCTCTCTCTCTCTCCGTCTCTCTCTCTCTCCCCGTCATTCTCTCTCCCCGTCACTCTCTCTCCCCGTCTCTCACTCTCCCGTCTCTCACTCTCCCCGTCTCTCACTCTCCCCGTCTCTCACTCTCCCCGTCTCTCACTCTCCCCGTCTCTCACTCTCCCCGTCTCTCCCTCTCCCCGTCACTCCCTCTCCCCGTCACTCTCTCTCCCATCTCTCCCTCTCCCCGTCACTCTCTCTCCCCATCTCTCCCTCTCCCCATCTCTCTCCATCTCTCCCTCTCCCCATCTCTCTCCATCTCTCCCTCTCCCCAACTCTCCCTCTCCCATCTCTCCCTCTCCCCATCTCTCCCTCTTCCCATCTCTCCCTCTGGCTATCTCTCCCTCTGCCTATCTCTCCCTCTGCCTATCTCTCCCTCTGCCCATCTCTCCCTCTGCCCATCTCTCCCACTGCCCATCTCTCCCTCTGCCCATCTCTCCCTCTGCCCATCTCTCCCTCTGCCCATCTCTCCCTCTGCCCATCTCTCCCTCTGCCCATCTCTCCCTCTGCCCATCTCTCCCTCCCCATCTCTCACTCTCCCCGTCTCTCACTCTCCCCGTCGCTCACTCTCCCCGTCGCTCACTCTCCCCGTCGCTCACTCTCCCCGTCGCTCACTCTCCCCGTCGCTCACTCTCCCCGTCGCTCACTCTCCCCGTCGCTCACTCTCCCCGTCGCTCACTCTCCCGTCGCTCACCCTCCCCGTCGCTCACCCTCCCCGTCGCTCACCCACCCCGTCGCTCACCCTCCCCGTCGCTCACGCCTCCCCGTCGCTCACCCTCCCCGTCGCTCACCCTCCTCACCCCCCGCCTCTCCCTCCCCGTCGCTCACCCTCCCCGTCGCTCACCCTCCCCGTCGCTCACCCTCCCCGTCGCTCACCCTCCCCGTCGCTCACACCTCCCCGTCGCTCACCCTCCCCGTCGCTCACCCTCCCCGTCGCTCACCCTCCCCGTCGCTCACCCTCCCCGTCGCTCACCCTCCCCGTCGCTCACCCTCCCCGTCGCTCACCCTCCCCGTCGCTCACCCTCCCCGTCGCTCACCCTCCCCGTCGCTCACCCTCCCCGTCGCTCACCCTCCCCGTCGCTCACCCTCCCCGTCGCTCACCCTCCCCGTCGCTCACCCTCCCCGTCGCTCACCCTCCCCGTCGCTCACCCTCCCCGTCGCTCACCCTCCCCGTCGCTCACCCTCCCCGTCGCTCACCCTCCCCGTCGCTCACCCTCCCCGTCGCTCACCCTCCCCGTCGCTCACCCTCCCCGTCGCTCACCCTCCCCGTCGCTCACCCGCCCCCGTCGCTCACCCGCCCCGTCGCTCACCCGCCCCGTCGCTCACCCGCCCCGTCGCTCACCCGCCCCGTCGCTCACCCGCCCCGTCGCTCACCCGCCCCGTCGCTCACCCGCCCCGTCGCTCACCCGCCCCGTCGCTCACCCGCCCCGTCGCTCACCCGCCCCGTCGCTCACCCGCCCCGTCGCTCACCCGCCCCGTCGCTCACCCGCCCCGTCGCTCACCCGCCCCGTCGCTCACTACCGCCCCGTCGCTCACCCGCCCCGTCGCTCACCCGCCCCGTCGCTCACCCGCCCCGTCGCTCACCCGCCCCGTCGCTCACCCGCCCCGTCGCTCACCCGCCCCGTCGCTCACCCGCCCCGTCGCTCACCCGCCCCGTCGCTCACCCGCCCCGTCGCTCACCCGCCCCCGTCGCTCACCCGCCCCGTCGCTCACCCGCCCCGTCGCTCACACCGCCCCGTCGCTCACCCCGCCCCGTCGCTCACCCCGCCCCGTCGCTCACGCCCGCCCCGTCGCTCACCCGCCCCGTCGCTCACCCGCCCCGTCGCTCACCCGCCCCGTCGCTCACCCGCCCCTTCGCTCCCCCTCCCCGTCTCTCCCTCTTCCCCGTCTCTCCCTCTCCCCGTCTCTCCCTCTCCCCGTCTCTCCCTCTCCCCGTCTCTCCCTCTCCCCGTCTCTCCCTCTCCCCCGTCTCTCCCTCTCCCCGTCTCTCCCTCTTCCCATCTCCCTATTTCCTTTCTCTCTCTATCTCACTCTCACTCGCTCTCCCCATCTATTACTCTCCCCATCTTCATCTCCGCTCCTCCATCTTCCCATTTCTCTCCGCATCTCCATCTCCCCATTTCCCTCTCCCCATCTACCTCTACCCATTTCTCTCTCTCCCTCTCTCACTCTTCTCTTCTCTCACTCTCCCCTTCTCTCAATCTCCCCCTCTCTCACTCACCCCAACTTTCACTCTCCCCGTCACTCACTCTCCCCGTCACTCACTCTCCCCGTCACTCACTCTCCCCGTCACTCACTCTCCCCGTCACTCACTCTCCCCGTCACTCACTCTCCCCGTCACTCACTCTCCCCGTCACTCACTCTCCCCGTCACTCACTCTCCCCGTCACTCACTCTCCCCGTCACTCACTCTCCCCGTCACTCACTCTCCCCGTCACTCACTCTCCCCGTCACTCACTCTCCCCGTCACTCACTCTCCCCGTCACTCACTCTCCCCGTCACTCACTCTCCCCGTCACTCACTCTCCCCGTCACTCACTCTCCCCGTCACTCACTCTCCCCGTCACTCACTCTCCCCGTCACTCACTCTCCCCCGTCTCTCCCTCTCCCCGTCTCTTCCTCTCCCCGTCTCTCCCTCTCCCCGTCTCTCCCTCTCCCCGTCTCTCCTTCTCCCCGTCTCTCCCTCTCTCCGACTCTCTCCCCCTTCTCTCTCTCTCTCCGTCTCTCTCTCTCTCCCCGTCATTCTCTCTCCCCGTCACTCTCTCTCCCCGTCTCTCACTCTCCCCGTCTCTCACTCTCCCCGTCTCTCACTCTCCCCGTCTCTCACTCTCCCCGTCTCTCACTCTCCCCGTCTCTCACTCTCCCCGTCTCTCCCTCTCCCCGTCACTCCCTCTCCCCGTCACTCTCTCTCCCCATCTCTCCCTCTCCCCGTCACTCTCTCTCCCATCTCTCCCTCTCCCCATCTCTCTCCATCTCTCCCTCTCCCCATCTCTCTCCATCTCTCCCTCTCCCCAACTCTCCCTCTCCCCATCTCTCCCTCTCCCCATCTCTCCCTCTTCCATCTCTCCCTCTGCCTATCTCTCCCTCTGCCTATCTCTCCCTCTGCCTATCTCTCCCTCTGCCCATCTCTCCCTCTGCCCATCTCTCCCTCTGCCCATCTCTCCCTCTGCCCATCTCTCCCTCTGCCCATCTCTCCCTCTGCCCATCTCTCCCTCTGCCCATCTCTCCCTCTGCCCATCTCTCCCTCTGCCCATCTCTCCCTCTGCCCATCTCTCCCTCCCCATCTCTCACTCTCCCCGTCTCTCACTCTCCCCGTCGCTCACTCTCCCCGTCGCTCACTCTCCCCGTCGCTCACTCTCCCCGTCGCTCACTCTCCCCGTCGCTCACTCTCCCCGTCGCTCACCTCTCCCCGTCGCTCACCCTCCCCGTCGCTCACCCCTCCCCGTCGCTCACCCTCCCCGTCGCTCACCCTCCCCGTCGCTCACCCACCCCGTCGCTCACCCTCCCCGTCGCTCACCCTCCCCGTCGCTCACCCTCCCCGTCGCTCACCCTCCCCGTCGCTCACCCTCCCCGTCGCTCACCCTCCCCGTCGCTCACCCTCCCCGTCGCTCACCCTCCCCGTCGCTCACCCTCCCCGTCGCTCACCCTCCCCGTCGCTCACCCTCCCCGTCGCTCACCCTCCCCGTCGCTCACCCCCTCACCCCCCGTCGCTCACCCTCCCCGTCGCTCACCCTCCCCGTCGCTCACCCTCCCCGTCGCTCACCCTCCCCGTCGCTCACCCTCCCCGTCGCTCACCCTCCCCGTCGCTCACCCTCCCCGTCTCTCACTCTCCCCGTCTCTCACTCTCCCCGTCTCTCACTCTCCCCGTCTCTCCCTCTCCCCGTCACTCCCTCTCCCCGTCACTCTCTCTCCCCATCTCTCCCTCTCCCCGTCACTCTCTCTCCCCATCTCTCCCTCTCCCCATCTCTCTCCATCTCTCCCTCTCCCCATCTCTCTCCATCTCTCCCTCTCCCCAACTCTCCCTCTCCCCATCTCTCCCTCTCCCCATCTCTCCCTCTTCCCATCTCTCCCTCTGCCTATCTCTCCCTCTGCCTATCTCTCCCTCTGCCTATCTCTCCCTCTGCCCATCTCTCCCTCTGCCCATCTCTCCCTCTGCCCAATCTCTCCCTCTGCCATCTCTCCCTCTGCCCATCTCTCCCTCTGCCCATCTCTCCCTCTGCCCATCTCTCCCTCTGCCCATCTCTCCCTCTGCCCATCTCTCCCTCTGCCCATCTCTCCCTCCCCATCTCTCACTCTCCCCGTCTCTCACTCTCCCCGTCGCTCACTCTCCCCGTCGCTCACTCTCCCCGTCGCTCACTCTCCCCGTCGCTCACTCTCCCCGTCGCTCACTCTCCCCGTCGCTCACTCTCCCCGTCGCTCACTCTCCCCGTCGCTCACCCTCCCCGTCGCTCACCCTCCCCGTCGCTCACCCTCCCCGTCGCTCACCCACCCCGTCGCTCACCCTCCCCGTCGCTCACCCTCCCCGTCGCTCACCCTCCCCGTCGCTCACCCTCCCCGTCGCTCACCCTCCCCGTCGCTCACCCTCCCCGTCGCTCACCCTCCCCGTCGCTCACCCTCCCCGTCGCTCACCCTCCCCGTCGCTCACCCTCCCCGTCGCTCACCCTCCCCGTCGCTCACCCTCCCCGTCGCTCACCCTCCCCGTCGCTCACCCTCCCCGTCGCTCACCCTCCCCGTCGCTCACCCTCCCCGTCGCTCACCCTCCCCGTCGCTCACCCTCCCCGTCGCTCACCCTCCCCGTCGCTCACCCTCCCCGTCGCTCACCCTCCCCGTCGCTCACCCTCCCCGTCGCTCACCCTCCCCGTCGCTCACCCTCCCCGTCGCTCACCCTCCCCGTCGCTCACCCTCCCCGTCGCTCACCCTCCCCGTCGCTCACCCTCCCCGTCGCTCACCCTCCCCGTCGCTCACCCTCCCCGTCGCTCACCCTCCCCGTCGCTCACCCTCCCCGTCGCTCACCCTCCCGTCGCTCACCCTCCCCGTCGCTCACCCTCCCCGTCGCTCACCCTCCCCGTCGCTCACCCTCCCCGTCGCTCACCCTCCCGTCGCTCACCCTCCCCGTCGCTCACCCTCCCCGTCGCTCACCCTCCCCGTCGCTCACCCTCCCCGTCGCTCACCCTCCCCGTCGCTCACCCTCCCCGTCGCTCACCCTCCCCGTCGCTCACCCTCCCCGTCGCTCACCCTCCCCGTCGCTCACCCTCCCCGTCGCTCACCCTCCCCGTCGCTCACCCCTCCCCGTCGCTCACCCTCCCCGTCGCTCACCCTCCCCGTCGCTCACCCTCCCCGTCGCTCACCCTCCCCGTCGCTCACCCTCCCCGTCGCTCACCCTCCCCGTCGCTCACCCTCCCCGTCGCTCACCCTCCCCGTCGCTCACCCCCCTCCCCCGTCGCTCACCCTCCCCGTCGCTCACCCTCCCCGTCGCTCACCCTCCCCGTCGCTCACCCTCCCCGTCGCTCACCCTCCCCGTCGCTCACCCTCCCCGTCGCTCACCCTCCCCGTCGCTCACCCTCCCCGTCGCTCACCCTCCCCGTCGCTCACCCTCCCCGTCGCTCACCCTCCCCGTCGCTCACCCTCCCCGTCGCTCACCCTCCCCGTCGCTCACCCTCCCCGTCGCTCACCCTCCCCGTCGCTCACCCTCCCCGTCGCTCACCCTCCCCGTCGCTCACCCTCCCCGTCGCTCACCCTCCCCGTCGCTCACCCTCCCCGTCGCTCACCCTCCCCGTCGCTCACCCTCCCCGTCGCTCACCCTCCCCGTCGCTCACCCTCCCCGTCGCTCACCCTCCCCGTCGCTCACCCTCCCCGTCGCTCACCCTCCCCGTCGCTCACCCTCCCCGTCGCTCACCCTCCCCGTCGCTCACCCTCCCCGTCGCTCACCCTCCCCGTCGCTCACCCTCCCCGTCGCTCACCCTCCCCGTCGCTCACCCTCCCCGTCGCTCACCCTCCCCGTCGCTCACCCTCCCCGTCGCTCACCCTCCCCGTCGCTCACCCTCCCCGTCGCTCACCCTCCCCGTCGCTCACCCTCCCCGTCGCTCACCCTCCCCGTCGCTCACCCTCCCCGTCGCTCACCCTCCCCGTCGCTCACCCTCCCGTCGCTCACCCTCCCCGTCGCTCACCCTCCCCGTCGCTCACCCTCCCCGTCGCTCACCCTCCTTTTTCTCTCCATCTCTCACACTCACAATGTCTCAGTCTCCCCATCTCTCCCTCTCTCTCCCTCTCCCCGTCACTCCTTCACCCCGTCTCTCACTCTCCCCGTCACTCACTCTCCCCGTCACTCACTCTCCCCGTCACTCACTCTCCCCGTCACTCACTCTCCCCGTCACTCACTCTCCCCGTCACTCACTCTCCCCGTCACTCACTCTCCCCGTCACTCACTCTCCCCGTCACTCACTCTCCCCGTCACTCACTCTCCCCGTCACTCACTCTCCCCGTCACTCACTCTCCCCGTCACTCACTCTCCCCGTCACTCCCTCTCCCCGTCTCT
Source organism: Narcine bancroftii (assembly GCF_036971445.1). Classification (NCBI taxonomy): domain Eukaryota; kingdom Metazoa; phylum Chordata; class Chondrichthyes; order Torpediniformes; family Narcinidae; genus Narcine; species Narcine bancroftii. The sequence continues at coordinate 351,085 of NW_027211972.1, read as the reverse complement.
CCCTCTCCCCGTCTCTACCACTCCCCGTCTCTCCCTCTTCCCATCTCCCTATTTCCTTTCTCTCTCTATCTCACTCTCACTCGCTCTCCCCATCTATTACTCTCCCCATCTTCATCTCCGCTCCTCCATCTTCCCATTTCTCTCCGCATCTCCATCTCCCCATTTCCCTCTCCCCATCTACCTCTACCCATTTCTCTCTCCCCCTCTCTCACTCTTCTCTTCTCTCACTCTCCCCTTCTCTCAATCTCCCCCTCTCTCACTCACCCCAACTTTCACTCTCCCCGTCACTCACTCTCCCCGTCACTCACTCTCCCCGTCGCTCACCCTCCCCGTCGCTCACCCTCCCCGTCGCTCACCCTCCCCGTCGCTCACCCTCCCCGTCGCTCACCCTCCCCGTCGCTCACCCTCCCCGTCGCTCACCCTCCCCGTCGCTCACCCTCCCCGTCGCTCACCCTCCCCGTCGCTCACCCTCCCCGTCGCTCACCCTCCCCGTCGCTCACCCTCCCCGTCGCTCACCCTCCCCGTCGCTCACCCTCCCCGTCGCTCACCCTCCCCGTCGCTCACCCTCCCCGTCGCTCACCCTCCCCGTCGCTCACCCTCCCCGTCGCTCACCCTCCCCGTCGCTCACCCTCCCCGTCGCTCACCCTCCCCGTCGCTCACCCTCCCCGTCGCTCACCCTCCCCGTCGCTCACCCTCCCCGTCGCTCACCCTCCCCGTCGCTCACCCTCCCCGTCGCTCACCCTCCCCGTCGCTCACCCTCCCCGTCGCTCACCCTCCCCGTCGCTCACCCTCCCCGTCGCTCACCCTCCCCGTCGCTCACCCTCCCCGTCGCTCACCCTCCCCGTCGCTCACCCTCCCCGTCGCTCACCCTCCCCGTCGCTCACCCTCCCCGTCGCTCACCCTCCCCGTCGCTCACCCTCCCCGTCGCTCACCCTCCCCGTCGCTCACCCTCCCCGTCGCTCACCCTCCCCGTCGCTCACCCTCCCCGTCGCTCACCCTCCCCGTCGCTCACCCTCCCCGTCGCTCACCCTCCCCGTCGCTCACCCTCCCCGTCGCTCACCCTCCCCGTCGCTCACCCTCCCCGTCGCTCACCCTCCCCGTCGCTCACCCTCCCCGTCGCTCACCCTCCCCGTCGCTCACCCTCCCCGTCGCTCACCCTCCCCGTCGCTCACCCTCCCCGTCGCTCACCCTCCCCGTCGCTCACCCTCCCCGTCGCTCACCCTCCCCGTCGCTCACCCTCCCCGTCGCTCACCCTCCCCGTCGCTCACCCTCCCCGTCGCTCACCCTCCCCGTCGCTCACCCTCCCCGTCGCTCACCCTCCCCGTCGCTCACCCTCCCCGTCGCTCACCCTCCCCGTCGCTCACCCTCCCCGTCGCTCACCCTCCCCGTCGCTCACCCTCCCCGTCGCTCACCCTCCCCGTCGCTCACCCTCCCCGTCGCTCACCCTCCTTTTTCTCTCCATCTCTCACACTCACAATGTCTCAGTCTCCCCATCTCTCCCTCTCCCCGTCACTCCTTCACCCCGTCTCTCACTCTCCCCGTCACTCACTCTCCCCGTCACTCACTCTCCCCGTCACTCACTCTCCCCGTCACTCACTCTCCCCGTCACTCACTCTCCCCGTCACTCACTCTCCCCGTCACTCACTCTCCCCGTCACTCACTCTCCCCGTCACTCACTCTCCCCGTCACTCACTCTCCCCGTCACTCACTCTCCCCGTCACTCACTCTCCCCGTCACTCACTCTCCCCGTCACTCACTCTCCCCGTCACTCACTCTCCCCGTCACTCACTCTCCCCGTCTCTCCCTCTCCCCGTCTCTCCCTCTCCCCGTCTCTCCCTCTCCCCGTCTCTCCCTCTCCCCGTCTCTCCCTCTCCCCGTCTCTCCCTCTCCCCGTCTCTCCCTCTCCCCGTCTCTCCCTCTCCCCGTCTCTCCCTCTCCCCGTCTCTCCCTCTCTCCGTCTCTCTCTCCCCGTCTCTCTCTCCCCGTCTCTCTCTCCCCGTCTCTCCCTCTCCCCGTCTTTCCCTCTCCCCGTCTCTCCCTCTCCCCGTCTCTCCCTCTCCTCCTCACTCCCTCTCCCCATCCCTCTCCATCTCTCCCTCTGCCCATCTCTCCCTCTGCCCATCTCTCCCTCTGCCCATCTCTCCCTCTGCCCATCTCTCCCTCTGCCCATCTCTCCCTCTGCCCATCTCTCCCTCTGCCCATCTCTCCCTCTGCCCATCTCTCCCTCTGCCCATCTCTCCCTCAGCCCATCTCTCCCTCTGCCCATCTCTCCCTCTGCCCATCTCTCCCTCTGCCCATCTCTCCCTCTGCCCATCTCTCCCTCCCCGTCTCTCACCCTCCCCGTCGCTCACCCTCCCCGTCGCTCACCCTCCCCGTCGCTCACCCTCCCCGTCGCTCACCCTCCCCGTCGCTCACCCTCCCCGTCGCTCACCCTCCCCGTCGCTCACCCTCCCCGTCGCTCACCCTCCCCGTCGCTCACCCTCCCCGTCGCTCACCCTCCCCGTCGCTCACCCTCCCCGTCGCTCACCCTCCCCGTCGCTCACCCTCCCCGTCGCTCACCCTCCCCGTCGCTCACCCTCCCCGTCGCTCACCCTCCCCGTCGCTCACCCTCCCCGTCGCTCACCCTCCCCGTCGCTCACCCTCCTTTTTCTCTCCATCTCTCACACTCACAATGTCTCAGTCTCCCCATCTCTCCCTCTCCCCGTCACTCCTTCACCCCGTCACTCACTCTCCCCGTCACTCACTCTCCCCGTCACTCACTCTCCCCGTCACTCACTCTCCCCGTCACTCACTCTCCCCGTCACTCACTCTCCCCGTCACTCACTCTCCCCGTCACTCACTCTCCCCGTCACTCACTCTCCCCGTCACTCACTCTCCCCGTCACTCACTCTCCCCGTCACTCACTCTCCCCGTCACTCACTCTCCCCGTCACTCACTCTCCCCGTCACTCACTCTCCCCGTCACTCACTCTGCCCGTCACTCACTCTCCCCGTCACTCACTCTCCCCGTCACTCACTCTGCCCGTCACTCACTCTCCCCGTCACTCACTCTGCCCGTCACTCACTCTGCCCGTCACTCACTCTGCCCGTCACTCACTCTCCCCGTCACTCACTCTCCCCGTCACTCACTCTCCCCGTCACTCACTCTCCCCGTCACTCACTCTCCCCGTCACTCACTCTCCCCGTCACTCACTCTCCCCGTCACTCACTCTCCCCGTCACTCACTCTCCCCGTCACTCACTCTCCCCGTCACTCACTCACTCTCCCCGTCACTCACTCACTCTCCCCGTCACTCACTCACTCTCCCCGTCACTCACTCACTCTCCCCGTCACTCACTCACTCTCCCCGTCACTCACTCACTCTCCCCGTCACTCACTCACTCTCCCCGTCACTCACTCACTCTCCCCGTCACTCACTCACTCTCCCCGTCACTCACTCTCCCCGTCACTCCCTCTCCCCGTCACTCCCTCTCCCCGTCACTCCCTCTCCCCGTCACTCCCTCTCCCCGTCACTCCCTCTCCCCGTCGCTCCCTCTCCCCGTCGCTCCCTCTCCCCGTCGCTCCCTCTCCCCGTCGCTCCCTCTCCCCGTCGCTCACCCTCCCCGTCGCTCACCCTCCCCGTCGCTCACCCTCCCCGTCGCTCACCCTCCCCGTCGCTCACCCTCCCCGTCGCTCACCCTCCCCGTCGCTCACCCTCCCCGTCGCTCACCCTCCCCGTCGCTCACCCTCCCCGTCGCTCACCCTCCCCGTCGCTCACCCTCCCCGTCGCTCACCCTCCCCGTCGCTCACCCTCCCCGTCGCTCACCCTCCCCGTCGCTCACCCTCCCCGTCGCTCACCCTCCCCGTCGCTCACCCTCCCCGTCGCTCACCCTCCCCGTCGCTCACCCTCCCCGTCGCTCACCCTCCCCGTCGCTCACCCTCCCCGTCGCTCACCCTCCCCGTCGCTCACCCTCCCCGTCGCTCACCCTCCCCGTCGCTCACCCTCCCCGTCGCTCACCCTCCCCGTCGCTCACCCTCCCCGTCGCTCACCCTCCCCGTCGCTCACCCTCCCCGTCGCTCACCCTCCCCGTCGCTCACCCTCCCCGTCGCTCACCCTCCCCGTCGCTCACCCTCCCCGTCGCTCACCCTCCCCGTCGCTCACCCTCCCCGTCGCTCACCCTCCCCGTCGCTCACCCTCCCCGTCGCTCACCCTCCCCGTCGCTCACCCTCCCCGTCGCTCACCCTCCCCGTCGCTCACCCTCCCCGTCGCTCACCCTCCCCGTCGCTCACCCTCCCCGTCGCTCACCCTCCCCGTCGCTCACCCTCCCCGTCGCTCACCCTCCCCGTCGCTCACCCTCCCCGTCGCTCACCCTCCCCGTCGCTCACCCTCCCCGTCGCTCACCCTCCCCGTCGCTCACCCTCCCCGTCGCTCACCCTCCTTTTTCTCTCCATCTCTCACACTCACAATGTCTCAGTCTCCCCATCTCTCCCTCTCCCCGTCACTCCTTCACCCCGTCACTCACTCTCCCCGTCACTCACTCTCCCCGTCACTCACTCTCCCCGTCACTCACTCTCCCCGTCACTCACTCTCCCCGTCACTCACTCTCCCCGTCACTCACTCTCCCCGTCACTCACTCACCCCGTCACTCACTCTCCCCGTCACTCACTCTCCCCGTCACTCACTCTCCCCGTCACTCACTCTCCCCGTCACTCACTCTCCCCGTCACTCACTCTCCCCGTCTCTCCCTCTCCCCGTCTCTCCCTCTCCCCGTCACTCACTCTCCCCGTCTCTCCCTCTCCCCGTCTCTCCCTCTCCCCGTCTCTCCCTCTACCCGTCTCTCCCTCTCCCCGTCTCTCCCTCTCTCCGTCTCTCCCTCTCTCCGTCTCTCTCTCCCCGTCTCTCTCTCCCCGTCTCTCTCTCCCCGTCTCTCCCTCTCCCCGTCTTTCCCTCTCCCCGTCTCTCCCTCTCCCCGTCTCTCCCTCTCCTCCTCACTCCCTCTCCCCGTCCCTCTCCATCTCTCCCTCTGCCCATCTCTCCCTCTGCCCATCTCTCCCTCTGCCCATCTCTCCCTCTGCCCATCTCTCCCTCTGCCCATCTCTCCCTCTGCCCATCTCTCCCTCTGCCCATCTCTCCCTCTGCCCATCTCTCCCTCTGCCCATCTCTCCCTCTGCCCATCTCTCCCTCAGCCCATCTCTCCCTCTGCCCATCTCTCCCTCTGCCCATCTCTCCCTCTGCCCATCTCTCCCTCTGCCCATCTCTCCCTCCCCGTCTCTCACCCTCCCCGTCTCTCACCCTCCCCGTCTCTCAACCTCCCCGTCGCTCACCCTCCCCGTCGCTCACCCTCCCCGTCGCTCACCCTCCCCGTCGCTCACCCTCCCCGTCGCTCACCCTCCCCGTCGCTCACCCTCCCCGTCGCTCACCCTCCCCGTCGCTCACCCTCCCCGTCGCTCACCCTCCCCGTCGCTCACCCTCCCCGTCGCTCACCCTCCCCGTCGCTCACCCTCCCCGTCGCTCACCCTCCCCGTCGCTCACCCTCCCCGTCGCTCACCCTCCCCGTCGCTCACCCTCCCCGTCGCTCACCCTCCCCGTCGCTCACCCTCCCCGTCGCTCACCCTCCCCGTCGCTCACCCTCCCCGTCGCTCACCCTCCCCGTCGCTCACCCTCCCCGTCGCTCACCCTCCCCGTCGCTCACCCTCCCCGTCGCTCACCCTCCCCGTCGCTCACCCTCCCCGTCGCTCACCCTCCCCGTCGCTCACCCTCCCCGTCGCTCACCCTCCCCGTCGCTCACCCTCCCCGTCGCTCACCCTCCCCGTCGCTCACCCTCCCCGTCGCTCACCCTCCCCGTCGCTCACCCTCCCCGTCGCTCACCCTCCCCGTCGCTCACCCTCCCCGTCGCTCACCCTCCCCGTCGCTCACCCTCCCCGTCGCTCACCCTCCCCGTCGCTCACCCTCCCCGTCGCTCACCCTCCCCGTCGCTCACCCTCCCCGTCGCTCACCCTCCCCGTCGCTCACCCTCCCCGTCGCTCACCCTCCCCGTCGCTCACCCTCCCCGTCGCTCACCCTCCCCGTCGCTCACCCTCCCCGTCGCTCACCCTCCCCGTCGCTCACCCTCCCCGTCGCTCACCCTCCCCGTCGCTCACCCTCCCCGTCGCTCACCCTCCCCGTCGCTCACCCTCCCCGTCGCTCACCCTCCCCGTCGCTCACCCTCCCCGTCGCTCACCCTCCCCGTCGCTCACCCTCCCCGTCGCTCACCCTCCCCGTCGCTCACCCTCCCCGTCGCTCACCCTCCCCGTCGCTCACCCTCCCCGTCGCTCACCCTCCCCGTCGCTCACCCTCCCCGTCGCTCACCCTCCCCGTCGCTCACCCTCCCCGTCGCTCACCCTCCCCGTCGCTCACCCTCCCCGTCGCTCACCCTCCCCGTCGCTCACCCTCCCCGTCGCTCACCCTCCCCGTCGCTCACCCTCCCCGTCGCTCACCCTCCCCGTCGCTCACCCTCCCCGTCGCTCACCCTCCCCGTCGCTCACCCTCCCCGTCGCTCACCCTCCCCGTCGCTCACCCTCCCCGTCGCTCACCCTCCCCGTCGCTCACCCTCCCCGTCGCTCACCCTCCTTTTTCTCTCCATCTCTCACACTGACAATGTCTCAGTCTCCCCATCTCTCCCTCTCCCCGTCACTCCTTCACCCCGTCACTCACTCTCCCCGTCACTCCTTCACCCCGTCACTCACCCTCCCCGTCACTCACCCTCCCCGTCGCTCACCCTCCCCGTCGCTCACCCTCCCCGTCGCTCACCCTCCCCGTCGCTCACCCTCCCCGTCGCTCACCCTCCCCGTCGCTCACCCTCCCCGTCGCTCACCCTCCCCGTCGCTCACCCTCCCCGTCGCTCACCCTCCCCGTCGCTCACCCTCCCCGTCGCTCACCCTCCCCGTCGCTCACCCTCCTTTTTCTCTCCATCTCTCACACTCACAATGTCTCAGTCTCCCCATCTCTCCCTCTCCCCGTCACTCCTTCACCCCGTCTCTCACTCTCCCCGTCACTCACTCTCCCCGTCACTCACTCTCCCCGTCACTCACTCTCCCCGTCACTCACTCTCCCCGTCACTCACTCTCCCCGTCACTCACTCTCCCCGTCACTCACTCTCCCCGTCACTCACTCTCCCCGTCACTCACTCTCCCCGTCACTCACTCACCCCGTCACTCACTCTCCCCGTCACTCACTCTCCCCGTCACTCCCTCTCCCCGTCACTCACTCTCCCCGTCTCTCCCTCTCCCCGTCTCTCCCTCTCCCCGTCTCTCCCTCTCCCCGTCTCTCCCTCTCCCCGTCTCTCCCTCTCCCCGTCTCTCCCTCTCCCCGTCTCTCCCTCTCCCCGTCTCTCCCTCTCCCCGTCTCTCCCTCTCCCCGTCTCTCCCTCTCTCCGTCTCTCCCTCTCTCCGTCTCTCTCTCCCCGTCTCTCTCTCCCCGTCTCCCTCTCCCCGTCTTTCCCTCTCCCCGTCTCTCCCTCTCCCCGTCTCTCCCTCTCCTCCTCACTCCCTCTCCCCATCCCTCTCCATCTCTCCCTCTGCCCATCTCTCGCTCTGCCCATCTCTCCCTCTGCCCATCTCTCCCTCTGCCCATCTCTCCCTCTGCCCATCTCTCCCTCTGCCCATCTCTCCCTCTGCCCATCTCTCCCTCTGCCCATCTCTCCCTCAGCCCATCTCTCCCTCTGCCCATCTCTCCCTCTGCCCATCTCTCCCTCTGCCCATCTCTCCCTCTGCCCATCTCTCCCTCTGCCCATCTCACCCTCCCCGTCGCTCACCCTCCCCGTCGCTCACCCTCCCCGTCGCTCACCCTCCCCGTCGCTCACCCTCCCCGTCGCTCACCCTCCCCGTCGCTCACCCTCCCCGTCGCTCACCCTCCCCGTCGCTCACCCTCCCCGTCGCTCACCCTCCCCGTCGCTCACCCTCCCCGTCGCTCACCCTCCCCGTCGCTCACCCTCCCCGTCGCTCACCCTCCCCGTCGCTCACCCTCCCCGTCGCTCACCCTCCCCGTCGCTCACCCTCCCCGTCGCTCACCCTCCCCGTCGCTCACCCTCCCCGTCGCTCACCCTCCCCGTCGCTCACCCTCCCCGTCGCTCACCCTCCCCGTCGCTCACCCTCCCCGTCGCTCACCCTCCCCGTCGCTCACCCTCCCCGTCGCTCACCCTCCCCGTCGCTCACCCTCCCCGTCGCTCACCCTCCCCGTCGCTCACCCTCCCCGTCGCTCACCCTCCCCGTCGCTCACCCTCCCCGTCGCTCACCCTCCCCGTCGCTCACCCTCCCCGTCGCTCACCCTCCCCGTCGCTCACCCTCCCCGTCGCTCACCCTCCCCGTCGCTCACCCTCCCCGTCGCTCACCCTCCCCGTCGCTCACCCTCCCCGTCGCTCACCCTCCCCGTCGCTCACCCTCCCCGTCGCTCACCCTCCCCGTCGCTCACCCTCCCCGTCGCTCACCCTCCCCGTCGCTCACCCTCCCCGTCGCTCACCCTCCCCGTCGCTCACCCTCCCCGTCGCTCACCCTCCCCGTCGCTCACCCTCCCCGTCGCTCACCCTCCCCGTCGCTCACCCTCCCCGTCGCTCACCCTCCCCGTCGCTCACCCTCCCCGTCGCTCACCCTCCTTTTTCTCTCCATCTCTCACACTCACAATGTCTCAGTCTCCCCATCTCTCCCTCTCCCCGTCACTCCTTCACCCCGTCACTCACTCTCCCCGTCACTCACTCTCCCCGTCACTCACTCTCCCCGTCACTCACTCTCCCCGTCACTCACTCTCCCCGTCACTCACTCTCCCCGTCACTCACTCTCCCCGTCACTCACTCTCCCCGTCACTCACTCTCCCCGTCACTCACTCTCCCCGTCACTCACTCTCCCCGTCACTCACTCTCCCCGTCACTCACTCTCCCCGTCACTCACTCTCCCCGTCACTCACTCTGCCCGTCACTCACTCTCCCCGTCACTCACTCTCCCCGTCACTCACTCTGCCCGTCACTCACTCTGCCCGTCACTCACTCTGCCCGTCACTCACTCTGCCCGTCACTCACTCTGCCCGTCACTCACTCTCCCCGTCACTCACTCTCCCCGTCACTCACTCTCCCCGTCACTCACTCTCCCCGTCACTCACTCTCCCCGTCACTCACTCTCCCCGTCACTCACTCACTCTCCCCGTCACTCACTCACTCTCCCCGTCACTCACTCACTCTCCCCGTCACTCACTCACTCTCCCCGTCACTCACTCACTCTCCCCGTCACTCACTCACTCTCCCCGTCACTCACTCACTCTCCCCGTCACTCACTCACTCTCCCCGTCACTCACTCACTCTCCCCGTCACTCACTCACTCTCCCCGTCACTCACTCACTCTCCCCGTCACTCCCTCTCCCCGTCACTCCCTCTCCCCGTCACTCCCTCTCCCCGTCACTCCCTCTCCCCGTCACTCCCTCTCCCCGTCACTCCCTCTCCCCGTCACTCCCTCTCCCCGTCACTCCCTCTCCCCGTCACTCCCTCTCCCCGTCACTCCCTCTCCCCGTCACTCCCTCTCCCCGTCACTCCCTCTCCCCGTCACTCCCTCTCCCCGTCACTCCCTCTCCCCGTCACTCCCTCTCCCCGTCACTCCCTCTCCCCGTCACTCCCTCTCCCCGTCACGCCCTCTCCCCGTCACTCCCTCTCCCCGTCACTCCCTCTCCCCGTCACTCCCTCTCCCCGTCACTCCCTCTCCCCGTCACTCCCTCTCCCCGTCACTCCCTCTCCCCGTCACTCCCTCTCCCCGTCACTCCCTCTCCCCGTCACTCCCTCTCCCCGTCACTCCCTCTCCCCGTCACTCCCTCTCCCCGTCACTCCCTCTCCCCGTCACTCCCTCTCCCCGTCACTCCCTCTCCCCGTCACTCCCTCTCCCCGTCACTCCCTCTCCCCGTCACTCCCTCTCCCCGTCACTCCCTCTCCCCGTCACTCCCTCTCCCCGTCACTCCCTCTCCCCGTCACTCCCTCTCCCCGTCACTCCCTCTCCCCGTCACTCCCTCTCCCCGTCACTCCCTCTCCCCGTCACTCCCTCTCCCCGTCACTCCCTCTCCCCGTCACTCCCTCTCCCCGTCACTCCCTCTCCCCGTCACTCCCTCTCCCCGTCACTCCCTCTCCCCGTCACTCCCTCTCCCCGTCACTCCCTCTCCCCGTCACTCCCTCTCCCCGTCACTCCCTCTCCCCGTCACTCCCTCTCCCCGTCACTCCCTCTCCCCGTCACTCCCTCTCCCCGTCACTCCCTCTCCCCGTCACTCCCTCTCCCCGTCACTCCCTCTCCCCGTCACTCCCTCTCCCCGTCACTCCCTCTCCCCGTCACTCCCTCTCCCCGTCACTCCCTCTCCCCGTCACTCCCTCTCCCCGTCACTCCCTCTCCCCGTCACTCCCTCTCCCCGTCACTCCCTCTCCCCGTCACTCCCTCTCCCCGTCACTCCCTCTCCCCGTCACTCCCTCTCCCCGTCACTCCCTCTCCCCGTCACTCCCTCTCCCCGTCACTCCCTCTCCCCGTCACTCCCTCTCCCCGTCACTCCCTCTCCCCGTCACTCCCTCTCCCCGTCACTCCCTCTCCCCGTCACTCCCTCTCCCCGTCACTCCCTCTCCCCGTCTCTCCCTCTCCCCGTCTCTCCTCTCCCTCTCCCCGTCTCTCCCTCTCCCCGTCTCTCCCTCTCCCCGTCTCTCCCTCACGCTGTCTCCCTCTCACCCCGAGTCACACCCTCCCCGACTCTCAATCTTCCCATCTCTCACTCGCCCCATCTCTCTCTCTCACCCCTCCCGTCTCCTGTCCCACCTCTTGATGTTCGCCAGAGGATTGGTTTTCGAGAGGTAAGCCCTCGACGCACAGGGACGTATGTGGGTCCGATGGGAGGAGGGAGATATGGGGCGCGTTGTGGGGAGATGTCAGCGAAAAAGAGAGAGACTGATTTGTGGCACGTCGGCTGACGCAGCGGCGTCGGTAGTAGGGTGGGGGTGGTGGGGGCACGAGGCCTGTTTGCATCTGAATTCCTCTCTGACAAGTCTCCCAGCGGGGATGCGGGGATGGTGCTGGGACGCATTGAATGGACGGGGAGAGGGGCCGAATGCGGGGTCTCCTACTCCAAGGGGAGGGGGTGCGCTGCAAAGACAGACTGGGTGGGCGGGCAGGGGAAAAGACAGGGTTTGGGCCTGGGATGTGAAAGCGACGGGGATCCCCACCTTGTCGATTCTCACAGGGAAGAAAGTGAACGAAGGAGCCTCAGTGGACGTAGAAATCCCAAGGAGAAGCACACCGGCAAAAGGTGAGGCGGGGAGAGAGGAGAGTGAGGGTGAGAGGAATAGAGAGGGGGGAGGCAGAGGAGGGAGAGAGAGGGAGGGGGGGAGAGAGGGGGTGAGAAATGGGGAGAGGGAGGGGGATAGTGGGGGAGAGAGGATACCTGAGACATCCCCCTGATAATTCTGTGCGTCCCCAGGGTATGAGCTCCTTTACCAACCTGAGGTGGTTCGTCTGTACCTGTCACTGATCCGGGAATGTTCCAACCCGGCCGTGTTAGAGGCAGCGGCTGGAGCTATACAGAACCTCTGCGCCGGTCGCTGGATGGTGAGAACCAGTCCACCCCTCCGTCCCAACACCCCTCCCTGTCTCTATTACCCCCTGCAGTCCCCGACACCCCTCCCTGTCTCTGTAACCTCCTCCGGTCTCCACACCCCTCCCTGTATCTGTAACCCCCTCTGCTCCATGACACCCCTCCTTGTCTCCATAACCCCCTCTGGTCCCCAACACCCCTCTGTATCACTGTAACACACTCCTGTCTCCTACAACCCTCCCTGTAAATCCCTCGTTCTCTCCTGCCAACAGTACGGTCGATACATTCGGGCAGCAGTTCGACAGGAGAAGGGACTGTCCAACATCGCAGAGCGACTCATGCACGACAATGATCGCGTAGTGAAGGCGGTGTCCGGGGCGCTAAGAAATCTCGCGCTCGATGAGCGGAACAAAGAACTGATCGGTACGTGATGGGGAGAGGGAGGGGGGAGAAAGAGAGGAGAGTCTCACATGAATTTGACCTCTCACCTCTCTTCCTCTCCCTCCCCCCTTCTCTCTCCTTCCCTCTTTCCCCCCCCCCCCCACCTTCCCCTCAACAGGGAAGCACGCCATGCTCAATCTAATCCACGCCCTGCCCTCCATGGCTCAGGGGAAGGGGTCCAAGAGCCTTGCGGAAGACACGGTTGTCTCCGTCCTGCAGACCCTCAACGAACTGTTGGTGGACAACGTGGAAGCCGCTCGTCGGCTGAGAGAACAGCAGGGAGTGGAGAGACTGGTCGGGATCATCCGGTCTGGGTGAGTTTCCCCTGTCTCCACCATCCTGACACCCCTCCCCTTCTCCATCACCCCTCTGGTCTCCCGACTCCCCTCCCCATCTCCATCACCAGCTCCAGTCCCTGACACCCCTCCCTTTCTCTGTAACCCACTCTGGTCCCTGACACCCCTCCCCTTCTCCATCACCTCCTCTGGTCCCCGACACTCCTCCCTGTCTCTGTAACCCCCTCCGGTCCCCAACACCCCTTCCTGTCTGTGCAACCCACCCCTGTCCCCAACACCCCTCCCTGTCTCTCTCACCCCCTCCGGTCCCCAACACCCATCCCTGTCTCTGTAACCCCCTCCAGTCCACCGACTCCCCTCCTCGTCTCCATCACTCTCTTTGGTCCCCAACACCTCTCCCTATCTCTGTAACCCCCTCCGGTCTCCAGCACAACTCCCTATCTGTGCAACCCACCCCTGTCTCCAACAACCCTTCCTGTCTTTGTAACCCCCTCCGGTCTCCTACACCCCTCCCTGTCTGTGTAACCCACTCCCATCCCCTCCACCCTGTCTGTGTAACCCCCTCCCATCCCTACACCCCTCCCTGTCAGTGTAACCCCCTCCCATTTCCTACACCCCTCCCATTTCCTACACCCCTCCCTGTCTCCGTCACCCCCTCCGGTCCCCGACACCCCTCCCTGTCTCTGTCACCCCCTCTGGTCCCCTACACCCCTGCCTGTCTCTGTCACCCCTCCCTGTCTCTGTCACCCCCTCCGGTCCCCAACACCCCTCCCTGTCTCTGTCACCCCCTCTGGTCCCCTACACCCCTGCCTGTCTCTGTCACTCCCCCCTCCCCACTCCAGTCTGACCCCCAGCCCTCCGTGTGTTTACCTTCCCACCCAGCACCCATTCAGATCGCGAGATGAAGGCCTCGTCTGCCGTCCTGCAGACACTGTGGCATCACCGTGAGCTTCGGAAACCTCTCCAGAACGATGGCTGGAAGAAGGCAGATTTCCAGGTGTGTCCCAGGGAGCTTTGAGAGATGGACGGACATCGGGGAACGAGGGTGGGGACACGGTGAATGGTAGGGAGTGTCAGGAAATGGACGGACCTCGGGGCACAAGGGTGGGGACACGGTGAGTAGCGGGGAGTATCGGGAGATGGACAAACCTCAGGGCACGAGGGTGGGAACATAGTGAACGGCGGGATGCATTGAGAGATGGATGGACCTCGGGGTACGAGGGCGGGGACACGGTGAATGGCGGGGAGGGTCGGGAGATGGACGGACCTCGGGGCAAAGGGTGGGGACTCGGTGAACGGTGAGGTGCATTGAGAGATGGATGGTCCTTGGGGTACGAGGGTGGGGACACGGTGAACAGCGGGGAGCATCAAGAGACGGATGGACCTCGGGGGTATGGATGGCGACACAGTGGATGGCGGGGAGCTTCGATATCACTGAAGAACCCTCTCTTTCTCTCGTTTCCTTCACCCCCCACCCCAACCCCCCGCCCCGGATACCCCCAGCATCTGTCGTCAACCCAGAATCCTACGGAGAGCGCCTTCGACGACTCAACCCTTCCACTCATTGATAAGTCTCAGCGAGCAGGTGAGAGGGTCGTGAGGGTGGGCCGGCCGTCGAGGTGGGCAGGTGGAGAAGGATCTTTCCAAGAACTAACTTCCCCCCCCTCCTCCCCCCACTTCTCTCTCCCACCCCTCCCAATGCAGGTGACAAACGAGAGATGATCCCAATGAATGACATGGGACCAGGTAGGATATCACCCTCCCCTCCACACTCTCAATCCACCCTCTCCTCCCTCCCCCCTCTCTCCCTCCATTCTCTCCCTTCCTCACCTCCCTCCAACCTCTTCCCCCTCCCTCCCCCTCTCAGTGCACCCTCTCCCCTCCTCCCCACCCTTTCTCCCTCCTCACACTCTCCCCACCCCTGTCCCTCCCCAACCCCTTTCACCCCTTCCCTCCACCTTCTTCCCCCTGCTCCCTCTCCCCTACCCCTCCCTCCCCCTCACTGCACCCTCCCCCCTCATCCCCCACCCTCTCTCCATCCTCACACTCTCCCTTCCCCACCCCCTCTCTCACCCCCTCCCTCCCTCTCCCCTACCCCTTTCCCTCCCCATCACCTCATCCCTCCCCTCTCTCTCTCTCCTCTTCCTCCCCCTCCCTCCACCTCCCCCTCCCTCTCTCTCTCCTTCCACCCTCTCCCCTGCTCCTCTCCACTTCTCTCATGCCCTCCCTCCACCCTCTTCCCCCTCCTTCCCCTCTCCCTCCACCCTCTCCCCTACCCCTCTCTCCCTCCCCCTCTCACTGCACCCTCTCCCCCTCCCCCACTTTCTCTCCCTCTTCACACTCTCCCCACCCCTCTCCCTCCCCCACCCCCTCCCTCCACCCTCTCCCCTACCTCGCCCTCCCCACCCCCTCTCCCTACCTCTCTCCCTCCCCACCCCCTCTCTCCTTCCCCCTCTCAGTACACCATCTCCCCCTCGCCCTCCACCCTTTCTCCCTCCTCACCCTCTTCCCTACCACTCTCCTTCCCCCACCCCCACTCTCACCCCTCCCTCCCCCTCTTCCTACCCCCTCCTCCTCTCTCCCTCCCAGTGCTTGAATCTCCTCTGCTGATCTTCTCCCCCCACCCCGCCACTGCCACTGTGCAGACAGCTACAACACTGTCGACAACAGGGACCCAACCAACACTCACGATGACACTGGCGAATCTTTGGGCTGGGAAACTCCGGTGAGTCCTGAGGGGGAGAGGGGGGTGGGGAGAGAGACCCAGACACCCTGCTGTGGGGCTGATTCACCCACTAATCATTGGCCTCCTCTCCTCATCAGGATCAGTTCGGGAAGCCAACTCACACTGACCTCGGGGGCCCTGCCTATATCTACCAGGGTTAAACAAGGCAGCAGATCTCTCGTCTACCTGCATGGTATGTGTTTACGGAGCGAGTTTCCCCCACTCTCTTCCCTTCTCTCTCCCTCTCTCTACCCCCCTCTCACTCTCTCCCCCTCTCACTCTCTCCCCCTCTCCCTCTCTCCCCCCTCCCTCTCTCTCCCCATTCCCTCACTCTCCCCCCTCCCTCTCTCTCCACTCTCTTCCCCCTCCCTACATCGATCAAGATTAAACACGGCAGCAGGTCCCTCATCCACCTGCAGTGTATGTTCATGGAATGAGTTCTCCTCCCCCTCTCCTCTCCCCCCCTACCTACATCTACCAGGATTAAACAGGACAGCAGGTCTCTCGCCCACCTGCAGGGTATGTGTTCACAGAGCGTGTTTACCCCCCTCTCTCTCTCGACTCTCTCCTCCTCTCCCCCTACCTCTCTCCCTCCCTCTCCCCTCCCTATATCTACCAGGATTAAACACGGTGGCAGGTCTCTCATCCAGCTGCAGGGTATGTGTTTACCCCCCTCTCTCACCCCTCTCCCTCCCCCTTTCTCTCCCTCTCCCCCCTCCCTACATCTACCAGGATTAAACACGGCAGCAGGTCTCTCATCCACTTGCAGGGTATGTGTTCCAGGAGCGAGCTCCCCCCCTCTCTCCTCGTCTCTCTCCCTCTCCCCCACCCCTCCCCCCATTGTCGTTTTCCCCTGCATCTGCTGGCCACCCCCCCCGAGGATCTGGACCCCTCCGTCTTCGCCCGTTACCCCACGCCTGTCCCTCTCTCACCCCGATCTCTCTCGCTGGCAGGGGGTACAAGACGTCTCGGGCGCAGGCAGAGGGTCTGAAGCCGGAACTGACAGTTAACTAATCGTCTTGCTGGCTGTCGCCACCTCCGGGAACCGCGGGCACCCTTTGATTCACTAGGACCCTGTTACAGGATGGGTGGGGGGATTTATATACAAATATACAGATATATGACGGCTTGGAATTAAAGGAGATCGAAGGGTGGGGGAGGCGAAGGGGTCAGGGAACCTCCCCTCCTCTCCCTTTCCCACGGGGTCTCCACAGGGGGAAAAGGGTGCAGGATGGGATTGTACCCTCTCTCTCCTCCACCCCTCCCCCCATCTCGCTCCCCCTGCACTCGCTGGCCGACCCCCCAATTGTCCGGAGCCCTTCGTTTCCGCCCGTAGCCCCGCGCCTGCCCCCCTCTCACCCAGATCTCTCTCGCTAGCAGGAGGGACGAGACGTCTCGGGCGCAGGCAGAGGGTCCGAAGCCGGAACTGGCGGTTAATTAATCGTCTCGCTGGCCGTCGCCTCCCCGGGAACCGTGGGTGGCCTTTGATTCACCAGGACCTTGTTATGGGACGGGTGGGAGGGTTTTATATAGAAATATACAGATATATGACAGGTTGGAATGAAAGGAGAGCGGGGGTGGGGGGGGTGAAAGGGTCGGGAAACCTCCTCTCCTCTCCCATTCTCACGGGGTCTCCGCAGGGGAAAGGAGGCACTGAATGGAGTTGTTCCCTCTCTGCCTGCCCTTTCTCTCACCCCCTTCCCTTTCTCTTCCCTCCCTCCCCCTTTCTCCCCCCTTCCCTCCCTTACCTTTTATCTTCCCTCCCTCCCCCTTTCTCTCACACTGGGACACGGCGCCAATAGGATTCGGTCAGTTTTGGAGGAGAGAGTGGGGACAGGGTGTCAGAGACCATATAAACTTGGCAGCACTGACTTCTGACGGGTGGGTGATGAGGGCATGACTCCAAGATGTAATAAATGGCTTTATTCTGGACCGGCCTGTGATGTTTGATTTATCGCGATGAAGGAATCTGGGCTCGTTTCAAACAGGACCTTGTTGAGGCATCCATGCTGAATTATCCTTAGCTGCAACAAACTGGCTTCTGACTCCCTCTAGTGGTCAGGAGGATCTGAGGGCTGTCAAGAGTCGCAAGTTCTCTACAAATCTCTGGCGAGACAGTGCGGGAGGTTACAGACAGGACAGGGAGTGGGGAGAGGGGTTGGTGACAGGGCAGGAGGTTACAGAAGGGACAGGAGAGGGGTCCGGGACATTGTGGGAGGTTACAGATGGGACGGGGAGAGGCCCTCGACGGACGGGCCCTCTATGAGTTTATAAATCTCGGGAGAGGTGGGAGGGAGGTTCGGGGGGAACCAGGGTGGTTGGACGTCGAGATGCTGGCTGGCGTTGAGTCATGTGATAGAGTAGTGGCCAGTTGGGAAAACCAGCCCTCTCCAGGAAAATAGAAAAAAAAATCGGGAAAAACAAAGCACAACAGAAATAAAGTACAAGAAATAGAAGATAAAGATACAGAGAAGAGAAAGAGGATGGATTCCAAGAAAGAAATTAAGAACAGCTGGAAAAAAAAAGTCACCAGAGAAGAAGGAAGAAGGCCTTACCTGCAGGAAGGAACAGGACGTTGTGGTGACGAGCGCCCGATCCTTGAGATCAGTATCTACACTGCAGAGTCACGACCCACCAGCCGGTACACTACAGATATGGTTCTTGGATTAAAACAAAAGTGTGCAACGGCGCAGTGCGCAATCAGAGGAGAAAGAGGACACCGGCAGGAGGGGGGCACAGCAGAGGAACGGGCTGTCACAGACCGAGCAGCTGAGAGACGCCTGACACCAGGGCTCTCAGCTGGAGGATAAGGAAGACAGCAGAGGAGGGTGCCCCATACCCCAAACAGGCGTGGGAGATAGACAGAGGGAAGATCGATAAGAAGACCAACATCCAGAAGCACAACAGACGAGCAGCCCAGGAGGGGAGGAACAGCAACAAGAGGCCTGACAAAGAGATACAAGCAGCTCATCAGGAAAAACAGAAGAGTCACAGACAAAGAAAAGAAGACACAAACACAAAAGAAGCGGAAGAAGACCAAGATCTTCATAGAGAAATAGAAGGTAAAACTGATGGACAAAGAGAAATAAAAGGTAAAACTGATGAACAGAATATAGTCTTTTTTGAAGAACAAATGAGATCACTAAAAGAATGGTTATCATTAGAATTTAATGCAATTAAAAGGAAAATGGAAAGAACAGAAGATAAAATTCAAAGGTTAGAACTGGTAATGACAGAAATAGGGAAAAGAGTAGAGAGTTTGGAAGAGTGGGAAACGGCTGTAGAAATGGAAGTGAATGACAGAAAAATTTGAAGAAAGTGACAATAAAATTAGAGGCACAAGAGTTGTTATCTCAGAAAATTAATATGTTGGAAAATTATAGTAGGCGAAACAACAAAAAAATAGTAGGCCTGAAGGAGGGTGAAGAAGGCACACACATGAAGGAATTTATAAAAGGATGGATCCCGAAGGTCCTGGGAACGACAGAAATGCAGGAAGAAACGGAAATCGAAAGGGCACACAGAGCATTAGCTCCGAAACCACAGACACATCAAAAACCAAGATCCATCTAGTAAAATTTTTGAGATATACGACGAGCTGGAACGGGCAAGGAATAAAATTAGAGACGATAATAAACCATTGGAATACAAGGGTCAAAAAATATTTTTTTACCCAGACATAAATTTTGAACTCTTAAGAGGAGGAGGGAATTTAATACAGCAAAATCAACTTTATGGAAAAAAGGTTACAAATTCATATTAAGACATCCAGCCATGCTTAAAATATTTATACCTAGAGAGCAAAACAGACTGTTCTCAGATCCAGAGAAAGCACAAGAATTTGCAGAAAGTTTGCAGGACAGATGAAGAGATGTAACAAGAATGAAGAACAGCAATAAAGTATATATAAAGATGTAAAAACAATGAATATGTAAAGAACTAAAGAGGGAAAAGAGAAGGGAAGGAAGGGAAAAAAGAGGGCTTGGTTATTTGTGATTTTAAAAAGTGTTTTCTGGAGAGCGCTGGGTAGAGGGGGAATAGCCATCACTGCAAAATCAGTTGATGCTGCAAACAAGATCGCAACCCAAATGAAAAGGGGAGTTGCCCGGCAAGGGGTATGGGGCAACTCAGAGAGGGGGGATCTTTTGGGGTTAAGGTATTAGTGGATGTGGGAACTGCAGGTGTACTTTATGTCTTAAATGTCTTGTATATTAAGGGTATTAAGAGAAAACTAAGAGATGAAAATGGGGTAAAGGAGGATGGAGGTGGCAAAGAAGATGTATGCAAGATATAAGATGGCCATGTTGAACTATATGACTATAAACATTAATGGAATTCATAACCAAATTAAAAGAAAGAGGCTACTAAATTTATTGAAGAAAGAAAAAATAGATATAGCATTTGTACAGTAAATGCATCTAACTGAAGCGGAACATAAATTAAAGAGAGACTGGATAGGACACGTAATGGTAGCATCCTAGAATTCAAAAGCTAGAGGTGGAGCCATACTGCATATCATCAATTGAAAGTGTATTTAAAGGATAAATTGGGAAACCGCTTGAGATTACCTGAAGGAAGCAGCTTTGAATACGTGATTACAGACACAATGATAATCAAAAGATTTATAACCAACATGTACATTAAGCTGCAAGATAAGAAAAATGAAATAAACTATAAACCTAAGCAGAAGTGGGAAAAGGATCTAAACATAAAGATAAAAAATGAAGTATGGTAAAAGTTATGTTCTGGAACTATGAAGAACACAATAAACTCAAGGTTATGCATGATGGGAGGGAGTCACGAGATGGAGTAGTGGCCAGTCGGGGAACTCCAGCCCTCTCTGGAAAAGTTTTTAAAAAAACACAGAAAACACAAAGGCACAAACACAAAAATTAAAATAAAGTGAAAGTAAAGGTGGGAAGAAAATGACAGCGAAGAAAGAAAAGTTGAAAGCAACGGGAAGAAGAGAAGAAGAAAAGACATCGGAAGAAGAAGGTGAAGGCCTTACCTGTCCGAGGAGGCCCGCTGTGGAGAGAGAAGCCCGCTCCCTCAGGTCAGTCGAAGTCCCGAGCTCGGGACTACAAAAATGGCTCGTGGAGCCAAGCAAAAGTGCGCAACTGCGCATGCGTGATGCGCATGACAAATAAAACACTGACGGGAGGGGGGACCAGCTGAGGAGTCGATATCCACAGCTGAGAATGACAGCCACAGCACAGCAGTAAGAAGAGAATATAGAAAACAATGAGAACAAGAAAGAAGAGAGTAAAAAGAAATCAAGGAAACAGATGATCAACCCAGAGGAAGAAGAACACAGAGAAATGGAAGAAGAAGGGAAAGGCAAGACAATGGGTATATTTTTTTAAAGAATATATGGAATCAGTAAAAGAATGGCAATCACAAGAATTTAGTGAAATAAAAAGAAGAATTAAAAGTACAGAAGAAAAAATGAATAGATTAGAGATGGTCATGTCAGATATAGGAAAAAGAGTGGACAAGGTGGAAGAATGAGAAACAGTCGTAGAAATGGAAGTAGAGGACTTAAAAGAGAAATTAGAAGAATCTAATAAAAAAGTTAAAGGGACACAAGAGCTGTTAGCTCAGAAGATAGATATAATGGAAAATTATAATAGAAGAAATAATATAAAGATAGTGGGCCTTAAGGAAGATGAAGAAGGCAAGAATAAGAGAATTTATAAAAGATTGGATCCCCAGGGTCCTCGGAAGACCAGAATTACAGGAAGAAATGGGAATAGAAAGGGCACATAGAACATTAGCCCTTAAACCACAGCTACAACAAAAACCAAGATCCATTTTAGTAAAATTCCTAAGATATACAACAAGAGAAAATATATTGGAGAAAGCAATGAAGAAAATAAGAGAAGACAAAAAGCCACTGGAATACAAAGGTCAAAAATTTTTTTTCTATCCAGACATAAGTTTTGAACTGAAGAAGAGAAAGGAGTTTAATACAGCAAAAGCGATCCTATGGAAAAAAGGATATAAATTTATGCTAAAGTACCCAGCGGTACTTAAAATAGTTATTCCAGGGCAGCAAAACAGACTATTCTCGGATCCGGAGGAAGCACGAAAATTTGCAGAACAACTACCAGACAGACAGAGAGATGAAGACATGTAACGAGAGCAAAAATGACCACGAACTATATGTATGTGCACGGATGGCAGTCTCTTCAATCTGAGGCGCCTGCAAGCTCACACCAAGACACAAGAGAAACTTGTCCGTGAACTACTCTTTGCAGACGATGCCGCTTTAGTTGCCCATTCAGAGCCAGCTCTTCAGCGCTTGACGTCCTGCTTTGCGGAAACTGCCAAAATGTTTGGCCTGGAAGTCAGCCTGAAGAAAACTGAGGTCCTCCATCAGCCAGCTCCCCACCATGATTATCAGCCCCCCCACATCTCCATCGGGCACACAAAACTCAAAACGGTCAACCAGTTTACCTATCTCGGCTGCACCATTTCATCAGATGCAAGGATCGACAATGAGATAGACAACAGACTCGCCAAGGCAAATAGCGCCTTTGGAAGACTACACAAAAGAGTCTGGAAAAACAACCAACTGAAAAACCTCACAAAGATAAGCGTATACAGAGCCATTGTCATACCCACACTCCTGTTCGGCTCCGAATCATGGGTCCTCTACCGGCACCACCTACGGCTCTTAGAACGCTTCCACCAGCGTTGTCTCCGCTCCATCCTCAACATCCATTGGAGCGCTTACATCCCTAACGTCGAAGTACTCGAGATGGCAGAGGTCGACAGCATCGAGTCCACGCTGCTGAAGATCCAGCTGCGCTGGATGGGTCACGTCTCCAGAATGGAGGACCATCGCCTTCCCAAGATCGTGTTATATGGCGAGCTCTCCACTGGCCACCGTGACAGAGGTGCACCAAAGAAAAGGTACAAGGACTGCCTAAAGAAATCTCTTGGTGCCTGCCACATTGACCACCGCCAGTGGGCTGATAACGCCTCAAACCGTGCATCTTGGCGCCTCACAGTTTGGCGGGCAGCAACCTCCTTTGAAGAAGACCGCAGAGCCCACCTCACTGACAAAAGGCAAAGGAGGAAAAACCCAACACCCAACCCCAACCAACCAATTTTCCCCTGCAACCGCTGCAATCGTGTCTGCCTGTCCCGCATCGGACTTGTCAGCCACAAACGAGCCTGCAGCTGACGTGGACTTTTTACCCCCTCCATAAATCTTCGTCCGCGAAGCCAAGCCAAAGAAGATATATATATATGTGTGTATGTGTATGTATATATGTGTGTACATGGGTGTATGCATATTTAAAGGAAAATATATAGAGTATAGATAAGAATTAATAAGGGAAAGAAAGGGAAGAGAGGAAGTAAGGAGGGAATTAAGAGAGTGACCTTTGTTGTATATGAAAATTAGAATCTTTTCTGGGGGGGGGGCTGGGTGGGGAGGAGTTACGGTCACTGTGAAATCAGTTGACGCTTGCGAGTGAATTCGCAAATCCAAATGGAGAGGGGAGATGTGGTTGCCCGACAAGGGATAAAGGGCAACTCAGGAAGGGGAGGGGATAGTGGGGTTAAAGAAATTTTAGATAGGAAAATAAGGGAAACGTTTGATGTTTTATAAATGTTGTCTTATAAAGTGTTCAAAACAAGAAAGCTGAAATGGATAAGAAGGAAAGGTGATGATGAGGAAACGGAAAGGAAAGATAAACAAAGTATGAAATGGCTATGTTGAACTATGTGACTTTAAATATAAACGGAATACATAACCAAATCAAAAGGAAGAAACTGCTAAATTTACTGAAAAAAGAAAAAAATTATATAGCATTCGTGCAAGAAACATACTTAACTGAAATGGAGCACAAGAAATTAAAGAGAGATTGGATAGGACATGTTACAGCAGCGTCATATAATTCAAAAGCTAGAGGAGTAGCTATATTAATCAGTAAAAATGTACCAATTAAAATAGAAGAGGAAATATGTAATGATAAAATGTCAGATATATTCAGAGTTTTGGAATTTACTCAATGTATATTCACCTAACGAAGAAGATCAAAAATTTATGCAAGATATTTTTTTGAAGATAGCAGATACGCAAGGGAACATACTAATAGGAGGGGATTTCAACCTTAATTTGGATTCAAACATGGATAAAACTGGGAAAAAAATTAACAGAAAGAACAAAGTAACCAAATTTATAATTAAATCGATGCAAGAAATGCAACTTTTGGATATATGGAGGAAACAACACCCAAAGGAAAAGGAATATTCATATTATTCGGGTAGACATAAAACATACTCAAGAATAGACCTATTCCTGTTATCAGCTCGCATGCAAGACAGAGTTAGAAAAACAGAATATAAAGCTAGAATATTATCAGACCACTCACCCCTGATATTGACAATAGAGTTAGAGGACATCCCTCCAAGAATGTATAGATGGAGATTAAACTCCATGCTACTTAAAAGGCATGAGTTTAGAGAATTCATTGAAAGACAAATTAAAATGTACTTTGAAATAAATACGGAATCAGTGAAAGATGTTTATACTATGGGACGCAATGAAAGCGTTCATCAGAGGGCAAATAATAAGTTATGTAGCCAAGATGAAGAAGGACTACAATCAGGAAACAGAGCAGTTGGAAAGGGAAATAGCAAATATAGAAAAAGAAATAGCAATGAAGGAAGACACAACTAAAAGAAGAGAATTGGCAGATAAAAAAATAAAATATGAAACACTACAAACATATAAGGTGGAGAAGAACATAATGAAGACAAAACAGAAATATTATGAACTAGGAGAAAAAACGCACAAAGTTCTAGCATGGCAGCTTAAGACAGAACAAACTAAGAGAATGGTATTGGCATCAAGGAAAAAAGACAAACAAATCACATATAATCCATCGGAGATTAATGAAAACTTCAGAGAATTCTACGAACAATTATACCAAACTGAAAACGAAGGGAAAGAAGACAAAATAGTTGAATTTTTAACTAAAATTGAACTACTGAAATTACAAATAGAGGAACAAAATAAATTAACAGAACCATTGGAAATAGTAGAAATACAAGAGATAATAAAAAATACTACCGAATAATAAAACACCAGGAAAGGATGGATTCCCAATAGAATTCTATAAAACATTTAAAGATTTATTAATTCCTCCCCTCCTGGAAGTAATCAACCAGATTGATAAAACACAAAGCTTACCAGATTCATGCAAAACAGCAATAATTACAATAATACCAAAGTCAGGGAAAGATCCACTTGCACCAGCGTCAATTAGACCAATATCTTTACTTAACACAGAATATAAGATAATAGCTAAACTATTAGCAAACAGATTAGCTGACTATGTACCAAAAATAGTAAATCTAGACCAAACTGGATTTATTAAAAAAGACGAACAACAGACAATATTTGTAAATTTATTAACTTAATTCATGCAGTAGAAGGAAATAAAGCTCCAACAGTAGCGGTGGCTTTAGACGCAGAGAAGGCCTTTGACAGAGTAGAATGGAATTATTTATTCAAAGTACTACAAAAATTCAGTTTACCAGAGAAATATATTAATTGGATTAAAGCATTATATAAGGGGCCATTGATGAAAGTGACAGTAAATAGATATATATCAAAACAATTCAAATTAAGCAGATCAACAAGGCAGGGATGCCTACTATCGCCCTTATTGTTCGCGTTAGCCATAGAACCACTAGCAGAACTGATAAGAGCAGAAAATAAAATAAAAGGGATAAAAATAAAAGACAAGGAATATAAAATCAGTTTATTTGCAGATGACAGAAATATCAATAAAAGAATTACATAAGAAATTGAAGGAATTATGGAGAAGTGTCGGGATACAAGATTAACACAAATAAAAGGGAAGCAATGCCAATGAATAATGCGGATTCCTCAAAATTTAAGAAAGAATCACCATTCAGATGGCAAATGCAAGCAATAAGATACCTAGGTATACAAATAAATAAAAACCTCGGCAATCTATATAAACTCAATTATTATCCACTAATGAGCATTGGAAAGACTTACCACTAACACTAATAAGAAAGTGGAATAATACATCAACTGTATTAAAATGAACATTTTCCAAAGGATATAATACCTATTTCAGGCATTGCCAATACACTTGATGGAGAGATTCTTCAAGGAGTTAAAGAAAATAATAAGGAAATTTTTATGGGAAGGGGGGAAAACTGAGGATAGCACTAGATAAATTAACAGAATGGTATAAACAAGGAGGCTTACAACTGCCAAACTTAAAAAATTATTATAGAGCCACACAATTAAGATACCTATCAGATTTTTATCAAACAAGGGAAAAGCCAGATTGGACTAGGTTAGAACTAGATAAAATAGGGGAAAAGATACCCAAACATAAATGGGATGAAAAATTGGTACAACATAGGAATTCTCCAGTATTACATCATCTGCTCAATTTTTGGAAGAAGAAGATTCATATAGAAAGGAATAAAACAAATTACCAACTACCAAAACTAATACTGATGCAAAATCAGCTAATCCCTTTTACAATAGATAACCTTTCCTTTAGAGAATGGGAGAAAAAAGGGATCAAAAGAATAGAAAATTGCTTTTCAGGAAATAAATTATTATCCTTTGAACAAATGAAGGATAAATATAATATAACTCATGATAAAGTGTTGGCATACTACCAACTGAAATCCTACTTGAAGGACAAATTGGGAAGCAGTCTGAGGTTACCAGAGGGAAGTAATTTTGAATATGTGATTACAGACACAATGATAATCAAAAAATTTATAACAAACATGTATATTAAATTACAAGAAAAGGAGAACGAGGAAACAAATAGTAAAACTAAACAAAAATGGGAACAAGATCTAAACATAAAGATAAAGAATGAAACATGGGAGAAGTTATGCTCAGGAACTATGAGAAATACAATAAATACGAGGTTACATATAATACAATATAACTGGATACACAGGCTATATATTACACTTCAAAAGTTTAATAAATGGGACCCAACAGTATCTGACAGATGTTTTCGCTGTAAAAAGGAAATGGGAACATCAATTCATGCAATCTGGACATGTGAGAAAGTGAAAAAATTTTGGGAAGATCTAATCCAGATATTAAATAAAATCACAAAAAGCAATATACCAAAAAAACCCAGAGATCTTCCTCCTAAGCAACATAAAAAACAAAGAATTTGGACTTGATTTGGATGGTGCACAAAAAAGATTTGTTAGGATAGCCCTAGCTGTAGCAAAAAAATGTATTATGTCAGCCTGGAAATTAGAAGATAACTTGAAATACAACAATGGTATATAGAAATGAATAAATGTATTCCATTAGAAAAAATAACATAATTTAAGAAATAATATTACAATATTTGAACAAATATGGGAGCCATACATGAAACACAATAGAGAAAACCTACCGGGGTCATCTACCACCTAAAATGACAAAAGGAGAAGGGAATGAAAAGAATTGACTCAGTGGAAATTCTTGTTTGTTTTTATTGAATGACAACATTGTTTGACGGGTTTAATGTATCTTAGATTCTGAACTTTAAATGAATGGGAGGGGAGGTAGGGAGGGTGGGATGGGAAGAGGGGGGGAGAAAATGACACTATATATTTGAAAAGGAAAATGTATGTATCTTGATCAATGTGGTTTATAGTGTGAAAAATAAAAAAGGTTATGCATGATACAGTATACAGTTACACAGGGTATATATTACTCCTCAAAAATTTTTTAAAATGGGATTCAACACTATCGGATCGATGTTTTTGCTGTAAGAAGGAAATGGGAACAACACTACATGCAACTCGGCATGTATGAAAGTAAATATGTTTCGGGAAGAATTAAATCAGATACTAAATCTCTCTTTTTCTCTTTGGCTTGTGTTAGAAACAGAAGTACCTTCACAGAAATTGCTCGAGACAAAAATTGAGAACAAAGAACATTTATTATACAACAATGCAAAGTTGGGTGCTTCCCCTTACCCTGGGAATACACACATACACTGGGGCTCACCCAACTTTTATACAGTTGATTTCAGTATAGGAATACCCTCCCCCTTACATTCTTCTGCCTCCTGGATGAGTTTGGCATTAGGCAATCCTGCCTGCCTACGTGCTGTTTCTGTGAACTTGGAGGACCAGGGGGTATCCTGTCGGTGTCCCATCATGTCATTGTCCTTATTCACAAACCTGCCTTTGTTCTAATTCACACCTTCCCGACTCTCAGGGCTACCTTCTTATATGCAGAATTTGCTAATTCTGTTTAAGACTAGAAGACCCTTATCTTATTTAACTTTATCCTACATTCTATTATCTATTATCTATACTTATCCTATTCAGGCTTTATTCATTTACCCATATATCTATACTAGTTTCCTCATCTTCATATTTTTATATCAGTTTTACTCATCTCTCACAATCCTCACTTTTCTTTTAGCTACGCTTCGTGACTTCTCAACTGGAATGTATTACTTGCAAACTTGGTCTTTTTCCCAGCTGGTCAGTAAACGAACTGCAGTCTCAGCATCATCAGACAGAATTTGGGAAACATACATCCTTTGGGTTCTAGTGGTCTGATGAGGGGTCCGTTGAATTAAATACTGCACACAAGTCTTTAGGCAGGGGAGCACCATAATGGCCAGAATAGCGAGTCCAGCTGCTATAAGGGCTGTGGGTATCAGACTCCAGTTACCAATAAAAAGTCTAGTCCATCCCACACCGGACTGAGGTTGCCACGTCTGAACCTGGGCATGGGAAGATTTTCGAACTCCTGAAGAAGTGTCTTTAACCGCCTGACTGTTATGAGCATTGTCATTAATCAGTCTTTCACA
The DNA here is from genome assembly GCF_036971445.1 of Narcine bancroftii. Classification (NCBI taxonomy): domain Eukaryota; kingdom Metazoa; phylum Chordata; class Chondrichthyes; order Torpediniformes; family Narcinidae; genus Narcine; species Narcine bancroftii. The sequence continues at coordinate 323,219 of NW_027211972.1, read as the reverse complement.
AACGCTGCCTTCAGCAGCCAACGAGTAGTCGAGAGCCAGGCGGTTTTGTTGAACTGTGGCTCGTATCTGTCGTCTTTCTTCAGCCCATAATTCAGGGCAATCGCTGTCTGTTCGGTGATGATCTCCAAGGCTGCCTGGAGTCTGATTAAACGATTTAAATGCCAAGCAGCTGTGGTGTTCTGGAGCAGCTTATGTCGTTTACAACTGGAACTCCCCTTACAGTGGTGGTTCTTAACATTCCGAATGTCTGTGTGACCCAAAGGATGATTTACAGGAGACCAAGTTGGGGAGGGGGTTTCTTGTCATTTAACCTGTGAGTTGCAGCTTGTCTGCGAACATTAGCATAAGTATCACTGAACCTGTGAGTTACAGCCTGTCTATGAACATTAGCATCTGTATTCACTCTATCTCTGCCACATGTATAATTCTGACTAACATTCTGTCTGTCATTGTCCCACCATCTTCTTTGTGCTATCTCTTTAAAACTCCTCTTTTTAATACATGTAGAGGCCGAAATACAAATCAAATCTACTCCCTAGGGCCGTTCTGTTCCCCTGGTCCATGTTGGGATCCTATATTAACCCATACCCCACTATGACTATACTCTATACCTGTGCCCTGTCTACATTCTAAAGTTAAATAATTGTCACCTCTGCTGCCCCTGTTCCAGGAGGACTTAATACATCGTGAGCAATTTGGTAATATCCCAAAAATTGGGAACCAACAAGTGAACAATACAGTAAATGTTAAAAACAACATTACAGCACTTTTTCCCGGTGTAGTGTAACTTTCAGCTCAGAAGGATGAAGGACTGCACGCCAGGTGGAAGGGAGATTATCATTGTCGTTAGTCTGTGGTTCAGTAGCTCATTTAATTCGTTGGATGTGGCTCCATCCTTTTTCTTTCGTTCGCACGGCAGTGTCTGTAATCAAAAGTACACAATAGGGGCCATCCCAGACAGGTTTCAGTTGGTGATCTTGCCATGCTTTTACATATACCCAATCACTCAGTTTAATAGAATGAATAGGATACTCCAGGGGTGGAGTTTGAGCTAATAAACCCTTCTGTCGTAAGCCATGGAGAGAAGTAGAAAGTCACTGTAAATATTTAGATATATATTGGTCATTAGCCTCAGGGATAGGGGTATCAGTGTGGAATCCCATGTAAGGAAGACCAAACATCATTTCATATGGTGAGACAGCAAGGTCCTTACGAGGGGCTGTGCCAGTCCTAATTAAAGCTAAGGGTATCAGTGTGGAATCCCATGTAAGGAAGACCAAACATCATTTCATATGGTGAGACAGCAAGCTCCTTATGAGGGGCTGTGCCAGTCCTAATTAAAGCTAAGGGTAAGCATTTAATCCAGGAGAGGCCAGTTTCCTCATGAAGTTGAGTGAGCTGATTTTTCAAGGTCTGATTCATTCGTTCAACACAGCCTGAGCTCTGGGGGGTGCCATGGGGTATGTAGCTGCCAGTCTATTCCCAGTCTTTTGCACACACCCTGGAGTACCTGAGAGGTAAAATGTGTACCTCGATCTGAGTCAATGGTTTGAATCATACCATATCGTGGAATCACAGACTCCAGTAGTATCCTGATAACGGTACTGGCATGATCATTAGGGGTCGGGAAAGCCTCAGCCCATCGTGTGAAATGATCTACCATCACCGGAGGTATTTGTAAATCCCTATCTTAGGTAATTCTGTAAAATCAATTTGTATCCGTTGAAATGGGCATACAGCTATATCGCGACCGCCAGACATTACCTGGCGCATAGCTTTCTTATTTACTCTCTGACAGATTGGACAACCCCGAGTACTTTGTTTGGCAATTGTATATATGCCTGAGCAATGAAAGGACCGTACAAACATATCCACAAGTGCCTGTGTTCCCCAGTGTGTCTGCTGGTGTATCTGATCAAAAATTTGCTGAGCCAAGGCTTTGTTCAGCACTTGATGTCCTTCTGCCATCCACCACAACCCATCGGCAGTTTGACACATTCCCTGGTCTTTCAAATAAACCTCCACTTCCGCTGAAAAGATGGGAGTCTTTTTAACCTCAAGTGGGGTGAGCAGTAACTGCTGCATGTCTATTTTCTCTGTGAGCGCAGCCTGTTTGGCAGCTGCATCTGCCTGTCTGTTCCCCTGGGCTTCAGGACTGTCACCACTTTGATGGCTTCATACATGAACTACAGCTATTTCCTCAGGTAATGTAAGAGCATCTAGGGATTGGACAATTAAGTTTTCATGGATCAACTTTTGTCTTTTTCCAGTTATCATTCCCCGCTCTTTCCAGATCTTCCCAAAGGTGTGCACTACACCAAAAGCATACTTTGAGTCCGTGTAGATAGTGCCCACCTTGTTCTCTAGACCCTGGAGAGCTCTCCAGAGGGCATACAATTCACAAGATTGTGCTGACTAATGACCGGGGAGGCGACCGGCTTCAATCACCACTCCTTCTTTCCCATCCACTACACTATACCTGCTATAGCGAGTGCCATCAATGCAACGAGAAGATCCATCAATAAACCACCTTTCACCCTCCTGTAAAGGCTCATCACTTAAATCCTCTCTAATTTTGGTCTGTAAATCTATTACCTCTAAACATACATGCTCTAACTCATTTATGGTATTGTCAGAATTTGGAGAAACCAAGAAAGCTGCTGGATTGTGTTCTTTATTCGCAATCAGGGTCAAATCATCCCTATCCATTAGGGTCGCTTCATATTTTAAAATTCGAGAGTCTGTGAGCCACCTTCCAGCACGTTGTAAGAGAATATTGTGGACTGTGTGAGGGGTGTGAACTACCATCGGGGCACCAAACGTAATCTTTCGTCCTACCTCAACTAAAATAGCAGTGGCTGTGATGGCCTGCACACATTCTGGCCAACCACGACAAACAGGGTCTCAAACATTTGACAGAAAAGCAACTGGCTGCCTACAGCCTGCCCTCTCTTGTGTTAGTACTCCGGTGGCTACACCTCCTTTCGCATTGGTATATAGGTCAAATGGCTTATTTAGGTCAGGTAAAGCCAACACTGGGGCACTAATAAGGCACTGTTTCACCGTTAAAATCTTTAATCTCTTCCTCTGTCCAGACAGCAGCTTCACCCCCTAGAATCGTGGGTTTATCACAGAGAAATCTGACCAGGCTAGAATAATTTTCAATCCAGATTCTACAGTATCCCACTAAACCAAGGAATTTCCTAAGTTCTTGGGCATTCTTGGGAGGGGGGATCTGTAGAATACCACGTATCCTTTCTGGACTTATTTTCCTAGTTCCCTGACTTACTAGATGACCTAAGTATTTAACTTCTGATTGAACAAATTGTAATTTGGATTCGCTCACCCTGAGACCCTTATTCTCCAGAATAAGTATACAGTATACTGTTGAACTAATTCTTACGTTTTTCCCGTAATTAACAAATGATCAACATATTGTATCAACTGGCAATTCTCTCTCAAAGGAGCCTCATCTATTATTTGTTCTAAGACCTGGCCAAATAAATTTGGTGATTCTGTAAAGCCCTGGGGAAGGACAGTCCACCGGTATTGATTCTTGCGTCCAGTAAAAGGATTTTCCCATTCAAAGGCAAACATGTCTCTGTTCTCTCTTGCTAACGGACAGGTCCAAAAAGCATCTTTGAGGTCAATCACACTAAACCATTTACTATGGGGATCAATTTTACCCATTATTATATAGGGATTAGGTACAACCGGGTGACGGGTGAGAATAATTTTGTTCAGCTCCCTCAAGTCCTGCACTAATCGATAGGTACCATCTGGTTTTTGGACAGGTAAAATTGGGGTATTAAAAGACATACAAGGTTCAAGTATACCATTTTTCACCAACCGGTCAATTACTGGCTGCAGCCCCTTTCGGCCAGCCATAGGAATTGGATACTGTTTTCCTCTAATTACTTGTTCAGGATCTTTGAAAGTAACTTGCAGGGGAGGAATATCTAACACTCCTCTATTGCCTCTTTCTGCCCATACTCCAGGATTTATTAGTTCTCGATCTTCCTCGCTTAATACATACAATTGAATCCCAATACCTGATTCCTGTGGTCTGGTGCTGATAGCCAATTGGTCCTGTAAATCTCGTCCCAACAAACAAACTCCAGTTTGGGGAACTCGTAAAATATCCTCTGTTATTATCTTTTCTCCGATTTGTATTCTTACATCTCTTAATACAGGGACTGTAAAGTCTCTTCCTCCTACTCCCGAAATCATCACGGTCCCCTCTGTGAGAGATGGGAAAACTGATCTAAAATTATGAACATGAAGGAAACTAAAATTCATACATCAGTTAATGGCTGTAACCAGTACAAACAGGATGAGCTTGGGGATTAGGATGCAGGAAAGCAGAGTCAGCACGATTAACATAAGAATCTTCTACTCTTTGTGACAAGAGCCACCATAAGACTAAGATAAGGAGTGGTAAGGAACAATAGAATGTAGGAAGTTGAGGTAGTCTGGATCAGATAAGGGTCTCCTAGCCCTGGACAGAAGTACCAAGTCCTACATATCTAATTAGCTAACCTTACACAGATTTATACATATTAAATTAGCCAACCCTAGACAGGATGAGCCAACTCTGCATACCAAGAGACTGTAGCCCCGAGAATCAGGAAGGTGTGAATAAGGACAATAACATGAAGGGACACCGACAGGATACCCCCTGGTCCTCCAAGTATACTGAAATTGCACGTAGGCAGAAAGGATTGCCTAATGCCAAACCTCTCCAGCAGGAGGCAGAAGAATGTAAGGGGGAGGGTATTCCTATACTGAAATCAACTGTATAAAAGTTGGGTGAGCCCCAGTGTATGTGTGTATTCCCAGGGTAAGGGGAAGCACACAGCTTTGCATTGTTGCTGTAATAAATGTTCTTTGTTGTCAATTTTTGTCTCGAGCAATTTCTTTAAAGGTACATCTATTTCTAACAAATGGGGGCTCGTCCAGGATCACACTCCCTCCACTGACAGAGTACCCCGACGACGAGAGTAGGTGCACCCTGGCTGATTCAGCTGGACTCACGGACGACGGGTGGCTGGTCAGTGGAAGAAGCGAGTGATATCCGAGAAGAGGCATTGAGAACAAACAACAGAAGGAAGCGCGCTAGAGCATTGCTACTGGAACCCGGTAAGAGGAATTTTACTTGCCTCTCAGTATGGGAAATATGGGTAGCAAGGAAGAGAGTCCTGGTTCAGGATGTGAGGATCAGATAACTACATACAGCCCGCCCGGGTTGATGTTATCTGAGTGGGGCACGGGAAGGACCCGTGGAAAGGACAAACTGACTATGGTCAGGTATTGTTGTAGGGACTGGGTTAAATACCCGATAAAAGGGAGCTCCGTGTACTGGCCAAAACTCGGATCCGAGGATGACTGGATGTGTCAAGCATTGAACATCTGGCTCTATCAAAACCAGAGAGATAACCTAGAGAGCAGAGAATATGCAGCCTGCTGGCTTAGGGGATCGTTTGATCAATTGGTTTTGAAAGAAAAAGAGTACAAGGACAAGAGAGAGGAGGAACCTTTTGTCCCTGAACCACAAGGGTGGGATGTGCTTACATTCCCTCCCTCCACCTTATGTTCCTCCTATGCCGGCTCCTATCTTTCCTCCCCCTCCTATGCCCTACCCTTCTGCACCTTTCCCTCCTCCCCCAAAGCTAGAGAAGAGAGAAGAGAATAGGAGTGGTATGATGACTTGCTCACAAAGCACTCGATTACCACCTCTGTTGACAGGAGAGAGAGGTAACTTTAATTCAGAACAGCGTGAGACTCTTCAGGAAGAAAGGGCAGAACCCTTTGATTTATTTCCCAGGGAGCAGGAACCCAGACCTAATAAGCTAGAAACCAAATGGATGAGACCACTGCGGGAAGTTCCCATGGGAGAGGGTCTCGGTTTCGTAAATGTGCCCCTGACCAGTACTGAAGTGCATAACTTTAAGAAAGAACTGACCTCCCTGATAGAAGATCCCCAGGGATGTGCCGAACAGTTAGACCAATTTTTGGGACCAAATATATATACAATATTGGGGTCTCGACATAGAATCCCCAGCAGGGGAACAATTGGTACTAACAGGTTTTGTTACCAATTCAGCCCCAGACATTAGAAGAAAATTATAAAAGACAGAAAATTGGCATGAGCAGGGAATAACCCAGCTTCTACAGATAGCACAAAAAAGCATTTGTCCAGACATCTGAGGATAAGCAGAAAGCAAAGGCTAAAATTTTAATGCAAGCAGTTAAAGGAATAGTAGATGAGTAACATGAAAAAGGAAGGGACTGTGTGCCAGCTCCTGAATGTTGGGAGAAGTGCCGGGAGTGGGAGAGTAGAGACCAGAGATAATTTCATAAATCACGACTTTCCACTTCAGTCACTGACCAATATTGATTAAAATTCATGCTAAAATTTAAATGTCATAAATGATCATTTATCAATACTGTAGAATGAGCGAATTTAACTACCAGTTAATTCCAATTTATGAAATAAATTGTATTCAAATGTGATTTTGCACAGGGAGTACCTGAGAGTTGAGTGATGTTATAACATTTGCAGGGAGAAATGTTTGCGCAAATAGGGTGAGTTCTATACATCTTAACTTTAAGTGTATATGAGATAAAGAAAGGATCTGATGTGTAAAGTGGCTGGATCAGCCAGTTGAAGGGGGAGTGTGCATGTCCCTTTAAGTGCACTGTGGCACTTGAAATTGAGGCTTCAGGCTCTTGTCTTGCAGTTAGAGGTATGGAGCCCTATCAACAGATTTAGTACATTTCTTCTACACATTCAGCAGTCAAGGTCCGTGAGTTTAAAGATTGCCCACCTCTGGAGAATAAAGATACCTCTGGGGATTCCCATAAGTTTAATCATTCATTTCTCTAGTGCATTTACCTCCGGAGTGAAATTAATGCCTCAGCACAATTTCTCTGTATTGCCGCTGTTATTTAATTCATGATAACTTTCCCCCCCATTCATCAGGTTTATATTTAAATCTGGTAGTGCGGAAGTTACATTGTAAATAATCATGGAGGTAAACCCTGCGCAACTGGATTCAGCTTAATGGAGAAATAAACCTGCGAACTGGTCTATGGTGCTGTGTGAGTACTGCAATAGGTGGAATATGATTTAAATTGGTGGCATCGTTCAGAACAATTGGGTGCATAAGAATAATAATATCATTAATAACTCACAGATCTTGTACCAGATGCTATTCAGTACATCTTGACTTAAGGACTGGAGAAATTGGCATGTTAGAATGAGATTGGCACGGCACCAATATTTCTTGATTCAATAATGACTCCACAAGCTCCAGGATTCATGCAGCAGAACTTTTAAGTGGAATATAATAGAAACTAGCCTGTACTTAAATGATTGTGTGTGCAATCTTCATAAGAACATCTTTTAAATTTTTTTGGTGCCTGTTTTACAGACTGTTTTAAATAAGGCCAGCTCCTGTGAGCTGTGGCACAAGGCATTTTACTTAAGGTAGAACTAAAGGTTGAATATGTTTCAAGTTCTCTCGCAGGGGCTCTTGTGCTGCAATGTCTGTTATGTACTCACTCTAACAAATTGGAGGGTTGTGCCCCATACAGACAAGCAGCTCCAACTGCATTTTAATAAGGTCTAACATATTCAAAACCCATGGAAATATGGTTTGTGTTTCATTTTACAATTTTTACACTAACACAAAGGAAAGGCAGATTGTTATTCATTTTATTAAAATCTAGTGATTGGTTATATGTAAAAGCATGGCAAGAGGATCAACTAAAACCTGCCTGGGATGGTCCCTACTGTGTACTTTTAATTACAGACACCGCAGTACAAACAAGAGAAAAAGGCTGGACCCACATTCAAAGAATTAAACCAGCTACCGAACCACAGAATCACGACAGTCAAACTCAACCCTCCGCCTGGCGTGCAGTGCCTCATCCTTCTGACCTGAAAGTGACACTACACCGTGAAAAAGTGTCGTAATGTTGTTTTTACCATTTATTGTATTGTTTAATTGTTGCTTCTCCATTTCTGGGACATCACTTAATTACTCACAATGTATTAAGTCCTCCTTGGATAGGGGCAGCAGAGGTGACAATTATTTTCCTTTAGAATGTAGACAGGGCATAGATTTAATGTATAGTCATAGTGGGGTATGGGTTAACAAGGGATTCCAATACGGACCAGGGGAACTGAACAGCTTTAGTGGAGTACATCTAATTTGTATCTTAGCCTACACAGGTATTAAAAAGAGTTTTAAAGAGATAACAGAAAGAAGATAGTGGGACAATGACACTGAATGTTAGTCAGGATTGTACACGTAGCAGAGATAGAGTGAATACATATGCTAATGTACACAGACAGGCTGCAACTCACAAGTTCAATGATACCCATGCTAATGTTAGCAGACAAGCTGCAACACACAGTTAAATCACAAGAAACAATCCCCTCAGCTCGGTCTCTTTTCATCACAAACACCACCCCGTGAAGGGGAGCACCAGTTACAAACAATGTGAGCTGCTACAGTACTCTAAAGCTGCTTGGCATTTCAATATCAGACTCCATACATCCTTCGGAGATCGGTGGCCCTAGGGTCGGGGCTGAAGAGGAACGGCAGATACGAGCCACAATTCAACGGAACCGCCTGACTCTCGACTATTCCTTCGCTGCTGAAGGCAACGTTTCTCACAGACTGCTTCAGGACTTCAACGAGAATCTGTCCATGCCCATGTTCAGACTTGGCAACCTCGGACTGATGTGGGATGGACTAGACTCTACTGAGAACTGGAGTCTGATACTCGCAACCCTAATAGCAGCTGGACTCGCTACTCTGACCTTTATGGTGCTCCCCTACCTAGAGACTTTACACAGAGATTACAATTCGGTTATTGACCAGCTGGGAAAAACAACACCTTGCACTTTACAACATCAGTAATACTGATCTAAAAGAAAAGTGAGGAAGGGGGGGGATCAGTCACACTGAGACCAGTAACCAAAGATCAGTAACACTGATCATGGTGAAAGATCAGTATTACTGATCTAAAAGAAAAGTGAGGATTGTGAGAGATGGGAAAACTGATCTAAAATTATGAACATGAAGGAAACTAAAATTCATACATCAGTTAATGGCTGTAACCAGTACAAACAGGATGAGCTTGGGGATTAGGATGCAGGAAAGCAGAGTCAGCACGATTAACATAAGAATCTTCTACTCTTTGTGACAAGAGCCACCATAAGACTAAGATAAGGAGTGGTAAGGAACAATAGAATGTAGGAAGTTGAGGTAGTCTGGATCAGATAAGGGTCTCCTAGCCCTGGACAGAAGTACCAAGTCCTACATATCTAATTAGCTAACCTTACACAGATTTATACATATTAAATTAGCCAACCCTAGACAGGATGAGCCAACTCTGCATACCAAGAGACTGTAGCCCCGAGAATCAGGAAGGTGTGAATAAGGACAATGACATGAAGGGACACCGACAGGATACCCCCTGGTCCTCCAAGTATACTGAAATTGCACGTAGGCAGGAAGGATTGCCTAATGCCAAACCTCTCCAGCAGGAGGCAGAAGAATGTAAGGGGGAGGGTATTCCTATACTGAAATCAACTGTATAAAAGTTGGGTGAGCCCCAGTGTATGTGTGTATTCCCAGGGTAAGGGGAAGCACCCAACTTTGCATTGTTGCTGTAATAAATGTTCTTTGTTGTCAATTTTTGTCTTGAGCAATTTCTTTAAAGGTACATCTATTTCTAACACCTCTATCTTAATACCCTCGGGTGGTTGTAAAATACTAGACCAGGCTGCCCCAGAATCTACTAAAAAGGTCATCTTGTCACTGTGGGGTCCTATGCTTAAATTTACCAGTGGTTCTCCGTGCAGCCCCATGGTGTGTATTGACTGAGAACCGTGACTCCCCTATTCATAATCTGCTTCCATCAGGGCGTAGGATCGCGTCTCCCTGGCTCGCATTGAGCATTCTCTCTTAAAGTGTCCCTCCTTTTTTACAATGTTAGCAGACTACTGCTCCTGTTTCCCAATTTCTACCTGGGTCTCCAGTGTCCCGGGAATGGTCGTCATCCCTGGAATCCTCCTCTACTCTGGTCTCTACTTCCCCACCCCTGGCTCTCCTCCCAATGTCCAGGAGCTGGCACACAGTCCCTACCCTTTCCTAGCTGTTCCTCCACGACTCCCTTGACTGCATCAAAATCTTAGCCTTTCCTTTATGCTTATCATCAGACCTCTGGACAAATGCTCTTTGTGCGATCTGTAGAAACTTTATGGCCGTGTGCAATCTATTCAGAAATGCAGAGGGGGTCTCCTCGGGACCTTGGGGAACCTCAAATGCTTTCTTAAAATTCTGTCCCTTTGAAACAGATTCCCTGATTCCTTTTATCAGATTAACCCTATATTCTTCCATTAATGTGCGACCATCATTAGTATTCTTATCCCAATTTGGTTTCGCCAGGGGAAATTTAGCTTCTCCAGGTATCGCCCCTGGTCCCCCTTGGTGTTCCCTATCCCAGACTCTAATCCTTGCCTGGCGAATCATTCCACGCTCATCCAAAATAAACAACGTCTTAAAGATAGATGTTAACTCATCCCATGTATATATATTTGGTCCCAAAAATTGATCTAATTGTTCAGCACATCCTTGAGGATCCTCTATCAGGGAGGTCATTTCTCTCTTAAAGTTACGCATCTCCATACTGGTCAGGGGCACATTTACGAAACCGAGACACCCTTCCACAGGAACTTCCCACAGAGGTCTCATCCAGTTAATTTCTGGCTTATTATGTCTAGGTTCCTGCTCTCAGGAAATGAATCAAAGGGTTCTGCCCTTTCTTCCCGGAGGGTCTCACACTGTTCTGAATTAAAGTCGCCTCCCTCTCTTGTCAATAGAGGTGGTAATCTAGTACTTTGTGAATGGGTCATCATACCACCCCTACTTTCTTCTCCTTTCTTTAGCTGTGGGGGAGGAGGGGAAGGTGCAGAAGGGTAGATCATAGGGGGGGGGGGAAGATAGGAGCCTGCATAGGAGGAGCATAAGGTGGAGGAAGGGAATGTAACACATGCCATCCTTGTGTTTCAGGGACAAAAGGTTCCTTATCTTTCTTGTCCTTGCATTCCTTTTCATTCAAAACCAGTTGATCAACCGATCCCCTGAGCCAGCAGGCTGCATATTCCCTGCTCTCAAGATTATCTCTTTGGTTTTGATAGAGCCAGATGTTCAATGCCTGACACATCCAGTCATCCTCGGATCCAAGCTTTGGCCAATATACTGAACTCCCTTTTATCGGACTTTTAACCCATTCCAGACAGCAATACCTGACCATGGTCAGTTTGTCTTTCCCACGGGTTCTCCCCGCACCCCAATCAGATAGCATTAATCCTAACGGACTTTGCTTGGTTATCTGATCTTCCCATCCTTCGTTAGGACTCTCTTCCTTACTACTCACACCTCCCATACTAACAGGTAAGTAAAATTTCTCTTACCGGGATCCAGTTGCTATTTCTAGCGCGCTTCCTTAACGTCCTCTCGTTGTTTGTTCTCAATGCCTCTTCTCGGATATCACTCGCTTCATCCACTGACCAGTCACCCGCCGTCCGTGAGTCCAGCTGAATCAGCTGGGGTGCACCTACCCCCATCGTCGGGCACTCTGTCAGTGGAGGGAGTGGGATCCAGGACGAGTCCCCATTTGTTAGAAACAGAAGTACCTTCACAGAAATTGCTCGAGACAAAAATTGAGAACAAAGAACATTTATTATACAATAATGCAAAGTTGGCTGCTTCCCCTTACCCTGGGAAAACACACATACACTGGGGCTCACCCAACTTTTATACAGTTGATTTAAGTATAGGAATACCCTCCCCCTTACATTCTTCTGCCTCCTGGATGAGTTTGGCATTAGGCAATCCTGCCTGCCTACGTGCTGTTTCTGTGAACTTGGAGGACCAAGGGGTATCCTGTCGGTGTCCCATCATGTCATTATCCTTATTGTCCTTATTCACAAACCTGCCTTTGTTCTAATTCACACCTTCCCGACTCTAAAGTTGTAAAGGAAGTAAGCTGCGCCAGAATACTAAAGCTGCTTGGCATTTAAATCATTTAATCAGACTCCAGGCAGCCTTGGAGATCATCACTGAACAGACAGCGATTGCCCTGAATTATGGGCTGAAGAAAGACGACAGATACGAGCCACAGTTCAACAAAACCGCCTGGCTCTCGATTACTCGTTGGCTGCTGAAGGCAGCGTTTGTGAAAGACTGATTAATGACAATGCTCATAACGGTCAGGCGGTTAAAGACACTTCTTCAGGAGTTCGAAAATCTTCCCATGCCCAGGTTCAGACGTGGCAACCTCGGTCCGGTGTGGGATGGACTAGACTTTTTATTGGTAACTGGAGTCTGATACCCACAGCCCTTATAGCAGCTGGACTCGCTATTCTGGCCATTATGGTGCTCCCCTGCCTAAAGACTTGTGTGCAGTATTTAATTCAACGGACCCCTCGTCAGACCACTAGAACCCAAAGGATGTATGTTTCCCAAATTCTGTCTGATGATGCTGAGACTACAGTTCGTTTACTGACCAGCTGGGAAAAAGACCAAGTTTGCAAGTAATACATTCCAGTTGAGAAGTCACGAAGCGTAGCTAAAAGAAAAGTGAGGATTGTGAGAGATGAGTAAAACTGATATAAAAATATGATGAGGAAACTAGTATGTGTAATGAATACTAAAGCTGCTTGGCATTTAAATCATTTAATCAGACTCCAGGCAGCCTTGGAGATCATCACCGAACAGACAGCGATTGCCCTGAATTATGGGCTGAAGAAAGACGACAGATACGAGCCACAGTTCAACAAAACCGCCTGGCTCTCGATTACTCGTTGGCTGCTGAAGGCAGCGTTTGTGAAAGACTGATTAATGACAATGCTCATAACGGTCAGGCGGTTAAAGACACTTCTTCAGGAGTTCGAAAATCTTCCCATGCCCAGGTTCAAACGTGGCAACCTCGATCCGGTGTGGGATGGACTAGACTTTTTATTGGTAACTGGAGTCTGATACCCACAGCCCTTATAGCAGCTGGACTCGCTATTCTGACCATTATGGTGCTCCCCTGCCTAAAGACTTGTGTGCAGTATTTAATTCATCGAACCCCTCGTCAGAATAGTATAACCCAAAGGATGTATGTTTCTCTAATTCTGCCTAATGATACTGAGACTGCAGTTTGTTTACTGACCAGCTGGGAAAAAGGCCAAGTTTGCAAGCAATACATTTCAGTTGAGAGATCAGTAATACTGATCTAAAAGAAAAGTGAGGATTGTGAGAGATGAGTAAAACTGATATAAAAATATGAAGATGAGGAAACTAATATATGGGTAAATGAATAAAGCCAGTATGAACAGGATTAGAATGTAGGAAGCAGAGTCAGTCTGAGTAAGATAAGAATCTTCTAGCCTTTTAGACAGAATCAGCAAGTTCAAGTATGAATGAGATAAGGATAGACAATAGATAATAGAATGTAGGAAGTAGAGTTAGTCTGAATAAGATAAGGGTCTTCTAGCCCTAGATAGAATTAGCAGGTTTTGCATATGTAATTAGTAAGCCCTAGACAGTATTAGCAAGTTCTACATATGAAGAGGGAAGGTGTAAATTAGAACAAAGACAAGTTTGTGAACAAGGACAATGAGGATAATGACATGATTAGACACCCGACAGGATACCCCTGGTCCTCCAAGTTCACAGAAACAGCACGTAGGCAGGCAGGATTGCCTAATGCCAAACCTATCCAGGAGGCAGTAGGGGGAGGGTATTCCTATGCTGAAATAAACTGTATAAAAGTTGGGTGAGCCCCAGTGTATGTGTGTATTCCCAGGGTAAGGGGAAGCACCCAACTTTGCATTGTTGTATAATAAATGTTCTTTGTTCTCAATTTTTGTCTCGAGCAAATTCTGCGAAGGTACTTCTGTTTCTAACATATTCATACTGGCTTTATTCATTACACATATATCTATACTAGTTTCTTCATCTTCATATTTTTATATCAGTTTTACTCATCTCTCACAATCCTCACTTTTCTTTTAGATCAGTGTTACTCATCTCTCACAGCTTGGCTTCGCGGATGAAGATTTATGGAGGGGTATGTCCACGTCTGCTGCAGGCTCGTTGGTGACTGACAAGTCCGATGTGGGTCAGGCAGGCACGGTTGCAGCGGTTGCAAGGGAAAATTGGTTGGTTTGGGTTGGGTGTTGGGTTTTTCCTCCTTTGTCTTTTGTCAGTGAGGTGGGCTCTGCGGTCTTCTTCAAAGGAGGTTGCTGCCCACCGAACTATGAGGCGCAAAAATAACATACCAAAAATACCAGAAATATTTCTTTTAAGTAACATAAGAAGTAGAGAATTCGGCCTCAAATTGGATAAAGTGCAAAAAAAAAATTCATTCTGATAGCCTTAGTGATAGCAAAAAAATGTATAATGTCAACTTGAAAATCAGAAGAGAGCCTGAGAGTACAGCAATGGTACATGGGAATGAATAAATGTATTCCATTGGAAAAAATAACATATAATTAAAAAAATAAAGTCACTATGTTTGAACAAATTTGGGAACCGTACATGGAACATAAGAGAGAGCTTGCCTACAATCTCCATCCCCTAGAATGAGAATGAAAATGATAAGACGACAACTAGATTCAGTGTGTAATAAATAGATGATGCATTTTTCTTGTTTATTTTCCTTTGTGTGAAGACGTTGTTTGAAGGTTTTATTGTCTATGTTGAATATTTATGGGTATTGGAGGGGGTGGGGAGAGGGGAGGGAGGGAAGGGGAGAAAAGACCACTGTGTAAATTTAATGAGATACGTTTGTACATTTTTTGGATGGTTCACAGTGTGAAAAAAATGAGACGCTGGCCGGCGCCGAGTGCCTTTGCCAAAGCTCTTGGAAAGACTTCACCGACGGCAGCAACCGCGTGCTGGAGGGAAACCTGCTTTTCTAGTAGGATCATGTGGTTTTGGAAGCACAGAGACAAGTCGGGAGGGAAAGAGAGATCAGTACTGCAGTTTGTCAGTTCAGCGACTGGGACAGGATATGGTGCGGCTGCAGCTCGCTGAGCGGCTCCACGTGGTGTTAGTGGTGGACCCTTTCATCCCTCACGAGGCTTTTCACACTCTCTTCCCATTGGTTGGAATAATGAGCCGGTCCATTGTCCCTCCGAGTGTCATCCGTCTTCCTCTCTCTCATTGGCCATTGGCGCACCCGGCCTCATGTGACGCGGGGGCGGCGATACGGCAGCGCGCTGAAGTCATTACGTCGAGCTGCCGCCGCCGCCATGGGGAAGAAGCTGAAGACGGGCAAGGGCCGGCGGGACAAGTTCTACCACCTCGCCAAGGAGACCGGTAACGGGGTGGGGGGGTGTGACATAGGGGACCATTGTGAGAGGGGGGGGGTAAATTGGGCCACACGAAGAAGGGGGTCACGTGGGCCACACGAAGAAGGGGTCACGTGGGAGGCCGTTGCGACGTCGAAAGGATGATGTCAGAGGCGTAACGTCATAGACACATCATAATGGCCGGGAAGCTGCTTCTCACTCATGAGACGCTCCCTCACCTTCGGGGGACTAGTCCTCACCTTCTGGGGGATCCTCCCTCAACTTCAGGGATGCTCCCTCACCTTCAGGGATGCTCCCTCACCTTCAGGGATGCTCCCTCACCTTCATGGAAGCTCCTTCAGTGATGCTCACTCACCTTGAGGAATGCTCCCTCACCTTCTGGGGATGCTCTCTCACCTTCAGGGAATCACTCACCATCCTGGGAAGCTCGCTCATCATCCTGGGAGGATCCCTCACCTGGGATGCTCCCTCACCAGGGGAAGCTCCTTCACTCAGGGAAACCCCCTTACCTTCAGGGATGCTCCCTCACCAAGAAATCTCCCTCACCATGACAGGAAGCTTCCTCCCCATGCTGGGATGATCCCTCACATTGGAAAAGCTCCCTCACCTATGAAGCCCCTCAACATCTGGGATTGCTCCCTCACACTCCTGGATCTTCCACCCTCCCAGGGAGCTTCCTCTCCCTCCTGATGGGATCCCTCACTTTCCTGGGAAGCTCTCTCACCTGGGAAGCTCCCTCCCCTCCTGGGAAGCACTCACTGCCCTCAGGGAGCTCTTGCCCCTTTAGGGGCTCCCTCCCGAGCATCTCTCTCCCAGGCATCTCCCTCCCCCTCGTGGAAAGCTACCACAATCCCCAGGAGACTCCCTCCCCTTCCTGGGAAGCGCCCTCACATCTCTTCTCCCTTCCTCAGGTTACCGATCTCGATCAGCCTTCAAACTCATCCAGCTGAACCGCAGGTTTCAGTTTCTGCAGAAAGCCCGAGTCCTCGTGGACCTGTGTGCGGCTCCTGGAGGATGGTGAGGGGGAGGGGGGTGAGTGGGACAGAGGTCAGGCGTACATGGTGGATGGTTGGGCACTGAGGGGCGTGGTGGGATAGAGGTCGGGTGTACACGGTGAACAGTCAGGCACTGAGGGGCGTGGTGGGACAGAGGTTGGGCATACACGGTGACCGCTTGGGCACTGAGGGACACAGTGGGACAGAGGTCAGCCATACATGGTGGACGGTAGGGCACGTTGGGAAAGTGGCTGGGGGTACACGGTGAACAGTGGGGTAGTGAGGGGCGTGGGCTGGATGAAGATCATGGGAACGGGATGTGTCATGATTTAAAAGGGACCGCTTTCCCCGCTGCAGTATTCACCAGGGGTGGTGTGGGGTGTAGGGAGCGGTGGGGCCGATCTCCCCCCTCGCTGACGATGCTTCCGTTTCCCGTCCACAGGCTGCAGGTGGCCTCGACTTCAATGCCAGTGTCCAGTCTGATCATTGGTGAGCAATCGCCATCTCCATCATCCTCCCCAGGCACCCTCTTTCAGTCCTCTGTGTGGAGACTTTCCCCAAAACTCCTCCCATGAACTCGTGTCCTCTGGTTAAGTGGGGAAAAAGCCCCCCTACATCTCCCTCTTTCCTTCATCATTTTAACTGTCAAATCCCACCCCTGTTCTTCTACCCTCCAGGGAACTGGTTGAACCTTTCCTGTGACTCAGTCCCTGACGTCCGGGCAACATTCCAGAAAATCTTCTCTGCCATGACCCCTCTCCACTTCCCGTCCCATCCGTAACCTTCTGCACTGTCCCCAACACCTCTCTCCACTTCCCCGTCCTGTCAATAACCTCCTGGACTGACCCCGACCCCTCTCCCCACTCCCCATCCTGCCCATAACCTCCTGGACTGTCCCCGACCCCTCTCCCTGCTCCCCTTCCTGTCCGTAACCTCCCGCACTGTCCCCGACCCCTCTCCCCATTCCCTGTCCTGTCCGTATTCCATTGTAACCGTTGAGAGCTCTTCCCTTGGCGGGGGGTGGGGGGGGAACTGGGACCGATGCTGAATCTGCTCCCGTTTCCAGGTGTGGACCTCGTTCCTATTAAATCCATCCCCAATGTGGTCTCGATTCAGGAGGACATAACCACGGACAGATGCCGTCAGGTATGCCCGGACCTATTGCCGGACTTTCCAGCGACCACACACCCCCCAACCCCCCACCCCCCCTAGATGTCTCCCCCCCCGAGCCCTCCAGATGCTGGGAGTCTCAGAAACCAGCAGGGAAGGAGCCGCTGAGGGTCACCTTCGGGTTCCCGGTCCCTCGATTCCCGCGTCGGGGTGCAGCAAGGTGCCCTCCCGCCCTGTGGATCACCACCCTCCAACCCCCATCCCTTCAGACCTTCCCTCCTTGTATGTCTGCAGGCCCTGAGCAGGGAGCTGCACAGCTGGAAGGCAGATGTGTTCCTGAACGACGGGGCGCCCAACGTGGGCTCAAGCTGGTCTCACGACGCCTTCTCCCAGGGTAGGTGTATGGGGTCTGGGCTGAGGGGGAGTGGAGATGGTGGGGGTGGGGGAGGGGGAATTCCTCTCTCCAAGTGTACATACATACTGTACATACGTACAGGAAACCTGTCGAGACCGACCGTTTACCGTGTATGCCCAACATCAGTCCCTCCACGCCCGAGTGCCCGACTGTCCACCATGTATGCCCGACCTCTGTCTCACCGCAACCCTCAGTACCCGACTGTCCAGCGTGTACGCCTGACCTCTGTCCCACCATGCCCCTCAGTGCCTGACTGTTCACCGTGTAAGCCCGACCTTCCTTACCAAACCCCCACATCACCGACCTCCACACCCCCCCCCGCGAGAAACCTATCTGAGACTGATACTCTCTCCCGCCACCTCCCTCCAGCCCACCTGACCCTGATGGCTCTGCGCCTGGCCTCCGAGTTCCTAGCCCGTGGCGGGACGTTCGTCTCCAAGGTTTTCCCGATCACAGGACTACCAGCCCCTGCTGTGGGTCCTGAACCAGCTCTTCTGCAAGGTGCAGGCCACTAAGCCCCAGGCCTCCCGTACAGAGTCTGCAGAGATCTTCCTGGTGTGCCAGGGTGAGTTGTCAGATCGCATCTCCCCTCCCACTCTCCTCCCCTCTCCTCCCCACTCTCCTCCCCCTCTCTCCCACTCTCCTCCCCCTCTCACTCTCTCCCTCCTCTCTCCCACTCTCCTCCCCCTCTCTCCCACTCTCCTCCCCCTCTCTCCCACTCTCCTCCCCCTCTCTCCCACTCTCCTCCCCCTCTCTCCCCACTCTCCTCTCCCCTCTCTCCCTCTCTCCTCCCCCTCCCCCTCTCTCCCCCCCTTACCTCTCTCACCCTCCTGCTCTCCTCCCACCCTCCCTTCCCTTTCTAACCCCTCTCAACAGCTAGAGGGAGAGGGGGCAAACCTTCTCTCCTCCTTCCTTCCTGTCCCTCCTTGCTCCCTCCCTCGACGGTACTCTCCGCATCTCCACATCCGGCCAATGGCTCAGGCCCAGAAGTCTCACGTTCTTAATTCCTCTCCCCCCACTCCCACTCTCCTCACCCCCTCTCTCCTCTTTTCTCTCTCTCCCAATCTCTCCTCTCTCCCCCCCCTCCCCTCTCAACCCCCTCTCTGCCCTCTCCTCTTTCCCTGTCTCCCCTTCTCCCTCCCCGCTTCTCTACAACCTCTCTCCCCCTCTCTCTCTCTTCCCACCACAGGGTACAATGCTCCTGACAAAATCGACCGCAAGTTCTTTGATCCCAAACACGTCTTCAAACAAGTGGAGACTCAGGTCAGGACAGTTCATGACCTGGTCTCCAGCAAGAAGCCCAAGGTATGAGGCAGGGAGGGGGGTGCGGTGAGAGAGGGGGAGAGGGAGGAATGGGAGGGTTGCATGACAGATAGAGGGAGGCGGGAGGGGTGTGGGGATGTGAGCGAGTGAGGGACAAACAGACTGACCCATCTTCTCCCCTCTCCAGGCAGATGGATATACAGATGGCGACTACACTCTGTTCCACTGCATCTCCCTACTGGACTTCCTGAAGTGCCCCAACCCCATCAATACTCTGCACAAAGCCAGCGAGGTGAGGGGGAAGTGGATGGAGCTACATGAATATATATATATATATTACACACACACACACACACACACACACACACACACACACACACACACACACACACACACACACACACACACACACACACACACACAACACACACACACACACACACACACACAGAAACATGGGAGGGAGAATGTGTGGAGGGAGGGAGTGGTTGTGAATCATGTCTCACACACGGTCAAACACTCTCCCCTCCACGTCCCACCCAGATTACGTTCGACTGCCCACAGATGGAAAACCATCCGGCGACCACGCAGGAAATCCGGGAATGCTGCAAAGACCTGCAGGTGTTGGGGCGAAAGGAACTGGGGTAGGGAGCACCCCCTCTGGTCCCCGACACCCCTCCCTGTCTCTATAACCCCCCCTCTGGTCCCCGATACCCCTCCATGACTCTGTAACCCTCCGCGACACCCCTTCCTGTCGATGTCACCCCCTCTAGTCCCAGACACCACTCCCTGTCTCCATAACCTCCTCCGGTCCACGACACCCTTCCCTGTCTCTGTCACCCCCTCCGGTCCACAACACCCCTCCCGACTCTGTAACCCCACCCCAGTCCCCGACAACCCTTCCTGTCTCTATAATCCCTTCCGGCCCCCTACACCCTTCCCTGTCTCTGTAACCCCCTCCGGTCCCCAACACCCCTCCCTGTCTCTATACCCCTTCCGGTCCCTGACAACCCTCCTGTCTCTGTAACCCATCCCTATCTCTGTAACCCCGCCTCTGGTCCCTGACACCCCTCCCTGTCTCTGTAACGCCCCCTCCGGTCCCCGACAGCCCTCCCTATCTCTGTAACACCCTCTTTTCCCGACACCCCCTTTCTGTCTCTGTAACCCTCTCTGGTCCCCGACACCCCTCCCTGTCTGTGTAACCCCCTCCGGTCCCTGACATCCCTCCCTGTCTCTATAAACCCCTCTGGTCCCCGACACCCCTCCACATCTCTGTAACCCCCTCCGGTCCCCGACAGCCCTCCCCATCTCTGTAACCTCTTCTGGACCCCACCACCCCTCCCTGTCTCTGTGACCCCCCCCCCCCCCACTCCATCCCCCTTAATCTCTCTCCCCTCCCATCCACAGAGTCCTACTGAAATGGAGACGGAGACTGCGAATGAGCCTCGGACGGGAGCTGCACGGTGGTGCAGGCGGAGCTGAGCCTCCTCTGAGGTGAGTGGATGGAGGGAGGGAGGGAAGGGGGCAGAGGGATGGGAAGGGAACATATCCCCCTCTATTATGTGCATGCATCAAGCAGGGGCAAGTTAACGGCTGAGAAAGAGGGGAGTGAGGAGGGAGGGGGGCGGTGGGAGGAGAGGCAGCGACAGCAGGTGCTGGAGGGGCAGGTGCGAGACGTTGACCTCAACTCCCCACCACCCGACAGGGCCAGCGAGGATGAGGAGGAGGGTCGAGGTGCAGAAGGCAGTGACAGAACAGGAGGAACGGCATCTGGACGAAGAACTGGCGGAGGTGAAGGCCGGCGAACTGGCCGAGCTCAGGAGGTGAGTCTCCCTCTCCCCCTTCTCCCTCTCTATCCCCACCTGTCTCTCCCCGCTCCCCTTCTCTCTCCCACTCTCTCACCCCCTTCTTCCTCTGTTCCCCTCTCTTCCTCCCTCTCTCAACCCCCACCTCTCTACCCCTCTCTTTCCCCCTCTCTACCCCTCTCTTTCACCTCTCTCTCCCTCTCCGACCTCTCTCTCCCCTATCTCCCCACCTCTCCCCCTCTCTCGTCCCCTTTCTCCCGCTCTCGTCCCCCTCTCTGTTCCTTCCCCCGCTCCCCAACTCTCTCCTTCCCCTCTTCCTGTCA
>NW_027211972.1:236622-301726 GCF_036971445.1 Narcine bancroftii | reverse complement strand
TTCCCCCATCGGCCTCTTCCCCCATCGGCCTCTTCCCCCATCGGCCTCTTCCCCATCGGCCTCTTCCCCATCGGCCTCTTCCCCCATCGGCCTCTTCCCCCATCGGCCTCTTCCCCCATCGGCCTCTTCCCCCATCGGCCTCTTCCCCATCGGCCTCTTCCCCATCGGCCTCTTCCCCATCGGCCTCTTCCCCCATCGGCCTCTTCCCCCATCGGCCTCTTCCCCCATCGGCCTCTTCCCCATCGGCCTCTTCCCCCATCGGCCTCTTCCCCCATCGGCCTCTTCCCCCATCGGCCTCTTCCCCCATCGGCCTCTTCCCCCATCGGCCTCTTCCCCCATCGGCCTCTTCCCCCATCGGCCTCTTCCCCCATCGGCCTCTTCCCCCATCGGCCTCTTCCCCCATCGGCCTCTTCCCCCATCGGCCTCTTCCCCCATCGGCCTCTTCCCCCATCGGCCTCTTCCCCCATCGGCCTCTTCCCCCATCGGCCTCTTCCCCCATCGGCCTCTTCCCCCATCGGCCTCTTCCCCCATCGGCCTCTTCCCCCATCGGCCTCTTCCCCCATCGGCCTCTTCCCCATCGGCCTCTTCCCCCATCGGCCTCTTCCCCATCGGCCTCTTCCCCATCGGCCTCTTCCCCCATCGGCCTCTTCCCCCATCGGCCTCTTCCCCCATCGGCCTCTTCCCCCATCGGCCTCTTCCCCCATCGGCCTCTTCCCCCATCGGCCTCTTCCCCCATCGGCCTCTTCCCCCATCGGCCTCTTCCCCCATCGGCCTCTTCCCCCATCGGCCTCTTCCCCATCGGCCTCTTCCCCCATCGGCCTCTTCCCCCATCGGCCTCTTCCCCCATCGGCCTCTTCCCCATCGGCCTCTTCCCCATCGGCCTCTTCCCCCATCGGCCTCTTCCCCCATCGGCCTCTTCCCCCATCGGCCTGTTCCCCCCTCCCCCATCGGCCTGTTCCCCATCCTCCCGTCCCCACCCTCCTTTACTGCCTGTTCCCATCCTCCTTGTCCGTCTATTTCCCGAGTCTGCATGTTCTTCCCCTCCTATTCCCATCCTCCCTGTCCACCTGCTCCCCCCACATGCCTGTTCCCCCCTACTATTCTCATTCTCCCCGTCTGCCTGTTTCCCCCGTCCACCTGTTCACCTTCCTCATATACCCATCCTCCCCAGCCGCCTGCTACCCCCCCACCCCCCACCCTCCATCCAGAAGCCTCAGAGATCATGATGGGGGCAGAGGGGGGCAGTGAGACAGCAACCGTCCAAAATCCTTGGATTCTCACACCCCCTCCCCCCTTCCTGTCTCCCCCCCACCCCACTTCAGCCCAGCCAGACCAACTCGAGTCTCTGGGACGGGCCGGTGATGTTCCAGGGAATGCGGAACCCAGTCCTGACTCATCTCGGAGTAAGTTGGATGTTGGGGAGCAGGGGGGGGGGGGGTTACAGAGACAGGGAGGGGTGTCGGGGACCGGTGGGGGGAGGGGGTTACAGAGACAGGGAGGGGTGTCGGGGACCAGAAGGGGTAAGAGAGACAGGGAGGAGTGGTGGGGATCGGAGTGGGTTACAGAGACATGGAGGGGTGTCAAGGACCAGAGGGGGTTACAGAGACAGGAAGGGATGTTGGGCACCGCACGAAAGCTACAGGTGTTACTCTGACCCCCCCCCCCCCCACACCCCTCTCCCTCCCCAGGACAGGTCGACGTTCCCCGGATGCCTGGACCCCAGTGGGAGATCTGTGCCAGCCTCGGACCTGGGCAAGGACCTGTCTGATCGAGCCCCTCCCCCCAGGTCCTCATCCCCGGTGATCGGAAGCCCCCCGGTACGAACTGCACCCATTGGCACCCCCCCGAAATCAACCACATTGCTGCAGGTAACATCAGTTCAATTGGGGAGGGAGGGGGAGAGAGGGGAAGTGAGGGAGGGAAAGGGGAAGAGAAGAGAGGGAGTGAGAGGGATGGGGAAATGGAGAGAGGGGGGCAGGAGAGATGGGACAAAGGACTTTGTTCTGCCCCTTCAATACACTAACGCCCTCTCTCCCTGTCTCTGTCATCCCCCCACCCCTCCTCTACCCCCCCTCTCATCCCTGTGCAGATCCAGCCGGCAGCTCCACAAAGGCTTCGCCCGTCCTTCAACGATGGCAAATCCTCGATTCAACCTCTCCACATGCTGGTGGGGCTGGGGAGGGGGGGCAACGGAGAGGGGGTGAGAGGGGGCGTCGGAGGGAGGAGATGGGATTGGGGGGTGGAAAGTGACTGGGTTGGTGGGTGAAATTTAATAAAATCTCCCTCTCCCCATCCCCCCTCTAGAATTCTTCGCTCCACTCTCCTCAGGGGATACAGGCAGGTCTCCCTCAGATGCTGACTCCACTTTTACTGGGAGGGGCACAGGTGAGCAAATGGGGTTAGGGTCAGATATCCGGGGAGGGTGTGTAGTGAGGGAGGTGGTGGGTGGAGTGGAGGGCTTCAACATTATCAGCTTAACTGCTCCTGAAGATGTGACCAAGGTCCTGATATTGATCCTCACTCTCTCCCTCCATCCCTCTCTTCCCCTCCCACCCCACAGGCTGGATGCCATTCCCCCAGCCCCCCCTGGTCCGAGTCTCGGGCCTGTTGGGTGGGGCGATCACGGCGGGGCAATGCCAGCGGCCGCTCCCAGCAGGATTCCGGTCCTTCCTCCCAAGCATGTGGTAGGTCAGGGAAGGGGGCCAGGATGGGGGGGGGGGGGTGGGGGTGGAGGGGAGACAGCTCTGGGTTGGAACTGAAGGGGTCGGGACAGGGCTGGCAGGGACCTTTCATTGAATCCAATTGCAATGCAACTTTTAAAAGCAAAAAGTCAATTTTATATCCACATAGATCAAACAAGTAGACAATGGGCTCATCATTTATATGCCTCGTCGAAGAAATTTGTAAAGGTATTGGCTAGGCCAGATTTGGAACATTGTGTGCATTTTTGGTAACCGAACGACAGGAAAGATCTCACTGAGATAGAAAGAGGCAGAGAAGATTTACTGGGATGTTGCCCGGACGTCAGGGACTGAGTTTCAGGGAAAGATTCACCAGGTTCGGGACTTTATCCCCAGAAGATTTACTGGGACGTTGCCCAGTGGTCAGGTACTGAGTTACAAGGAAATGTTCACCAGGTTCGGGCTTTATACACTGAAGATTTACTGGGAAGTCAGGTAATGAGTTACAGGGAAAGGTCCAACAGATTTGGGACTTTATTCCCCTGAAGATTTATGGGACATTGTCCTGACATCAGGGACTGAGTTACAGAGAAAGGTTCGACATGTTTGGGACTTTATCCATGAAGATTTACTGGGATGTTGCCCGGATGTCAGACACTGAGTTACAGGGAAAGGCTCAACAGGTTCAGGACTTTATCCCTGAAGATTTATTTGGATGTTGCCCAGATGTCAGGGACTGAGTTACAAGGAAATGTTCAACAGGTTCGGGCTTTATTTCCTGAAGATTTACTGGGATGTTGCCCGGACATCAGGGACTGAGTTACAGGGAAAGGTCCGACAGGTTCGGGACTTTATCCCCTGAAGATTTACTGGGATGTTGCCCGGATGTCAGGTGCTGAGGGACAAACCAGAGGACACAGGTTCAGGGGGTAAAAGGGTGAGGTACAGGGGGAAGGACCTGTTGGGGCTGCTCTCTAAACCCCTGTCCGCCGTCCACACCACAGGCCCTCACACCCCAGCCTTCGAGGGGACACAGCGAACCTCCATCCTCAGCACAAACACCTCCTGACCCAGAGGGAGCAGGGGGCTCGGAGGTGAGTGAACTTCGTCCAGTGAGGGAGTGGGGGGGGAGGGAGGTAGACGGCGGGGGGATTCCCGATCCCTGTCTGGGCAAACATGGGAGAGGGGTTGGATGGATCGTTGGGGTCTGGCCCTGGGGAAGTAGGGATCATCACTCTCCCCCTCTCCCCTTTCTCCCGCTCCCCTTTCTCCCGCTCCCCTTTCTCCCGCTCCCCTTTCTCCCGCTCCCCTTTCTCCCGCTCCCCTTTCTCCCTCTCTCTATCCCCCGTCCAGTCTGCACCACACTCAGAACGACTTCAGCCGAATGTGGCCAATGGGCGAGACCTCCCGGGTAGTGAAGGACCCCTACAGTGACCTGATGTCCCAGAGGGAGAAGGAGTGGGTAAGCAAGATCCAGATGATGCAGTTACAGACAGCCAACCCAGTCCTGGACGATTACTACTACCAGGTGAGAGTGCGGGAGGTTACGGACAGGACGGGGAATGGGAAGAGGGGTCGGGGACAGGGCGGAAGGTTTTGGACGGAACGGGGAGTGGAGTTAAGGGTCGAGTACAGTGCGGGGGGTTACAGACAGGACGGGGAGTAGAGGGGTCGTCGACAATGCTGGAGGTTACAGACAGGATGGGGAGAGGGGTTGAGGACGGGGCAGGAGGTTACAGTTAGGACGAGGAGTGAGGAGAGCTGTCGTGGACAATGCAGGAGGTTACAGACAGGACGGGGAGTGGGGAGAGGTGTCGGGGACAATGCGGAAGGTTACCAACAGGACGGGGAGTTGGGAAATGGGTCTGGGACAGTGCGGGAGGTTACGTACAAGATGGGGAGTGGGCAGAGGGTTCGGGGACAGTGAGGGAGGTTATGGACGAGACAGGAAGTGGGGATGGGGACAGTGAGGGAGGTAACGGACAGGACGGGGAGTGGGGAGAGAAGTCGGGGACAGGACGGGAGGTTACAGACAGGACGGGGAGTGCAGTTAAGGTTGGGGATAGTGCGGGGTGGGGTTACAGACAGGACGGGGAGTGGGGAGAGGCTCGTGGACAGTGCGGGAGATTACAGACAGGATGGGAGAGGGGAGGTTACGGACAGAGTGGGGAGAGGGGTCGAGGACAGTGCGAGGGTGTTACAGACAGGACGGGGAGTGGGAAGAGAGTTCGGGGACAGTGAGGGAGGTTATGGACGAGACAGGAAGTGGGGATGGGGACAGTGATGGAGGTAACGGACAGGACGGGGAGTGGGGAGAGGAGTCGGGGACAGGACGGGAGGTTACAGACAGGACGGGGAGTGCAGTAAGGGTTGGGGATAGTGCGGGGGGGGGGTTACAGACAGGACGGGGAGTGAGGAGAGGATTCGTGGACAGTGTGGGAGATTACAGACAGGATGGGAGAGGGGAGGTTACGGACAGGATGGGGAGAGGGGAGGTTACGGACAGAGTGGGGAGAGGGGTCGAGGACAGTGCGAGGGTGTTACAGACAGGACGGGGAGTGGGAAGAGGGTTCGGGGACAGTGAGGGAGGTTATGGACGAGACAGGAAGTGGGGATGGGGACAGTGATGGAGGTAACGGACAGGACGGGGAGTGGGGAGAGGAGTCGGGGACAGGACGGGAGGTTACAGACAGGACGGGGAGTGCAGTTAAGGGTTGGGGATAGTGCAGGGGGGGTATTACAGACAGGACGGGGAGTGGGGAGAGGGCTCGTGGACAGTGCGGGAGATTACAGACAGGATGGGGAGAGGGGAGGTTACGGACAGGATGGGGAGAGGGGAGGTTACGGACAGGATGGGGAGAGGGGAGGTTACGGACAGGATGGGGAGAGGGGAGGTTACGGACAGGATGGGGAGTGGGGAGAGGGTCGAGGACAGTGCGAGGGGGTTACAGACAGGACGGGGAGTGGGAAGAGGGGTCGGGGACAGGGCGGAAGGTTTTGGACGGAACGGGGAGTGGGGAGAGGGGTCGGGGACAGTGCGGAAGGTGACGGATGGAACGGGGAGAGGGGTCGGAGACAGGGTGGGAGGTTACGGACAGGTTGGGGAGTGGAGTTAAGGGTCGGGTACAGTGCGGGGGGGTTACAGACAGGACGGGGAGTGGAGGGGTCGTCGACAGTGCTGGAGGTTACGTACAGGATCGGGAGTGGGCAGAGGGTTCGGGGACAGTGAGGGTGGTTATGGACGAGACAGGAAGTGGGGATGGGGACAGTGAGGGAGGTAACGGACAGGATGGGGAGTGGGGAGAGGGGTCGAGGACAGTGCAAGGGGGTTACAGACAGGACGGGGAGTGGGGAGAGGGCTCGTGGACAGTGCGGGAGATTACAGACAGGATGGGGAGAGCGGAGGTTACAGACAGGATGGGGAGAGGGGTTGAGGACAGGGCAGGAGGTTACGGTTAGCGGTTAGGATGGGGAGTTGGGAGAGGGGTCTGGACAGTGCCGGAGGTTACGTACAGAATGGGGAGTGGGGTGAGGGGACAGGGCGGGAGGTGACAGATGGTACGGTAAATGGGGAGAGGTGTCTGGGATGATGTTAATGGACGCTCCCATCTCTCTGGGCCGGGACAGAACTACTTCCAAAGACTTCAGCTGAGAAATCTGAAACACATCAGCTCAGAGACATCCAGGAGAGGGAAGACGCGGTTGATCACCCCCCAGTTAGTGCGACACGATCAGTCGTACCGACCCGGTAAGTCCCGGGCGCGTACGACAGGATGGAGATTCTCTTTGCGTCCCCTCCCCAGGAGTATGTGACGGGACAGGGCTTCATTCTGTGTCCCCTCCCCGGGAATGTGTGACGAGACGGGTCCTTCCCTCTGTGTTCCTGCCGCGGGAGTGTGACAGGGACGGGTCTTCCCTCTGTGTCCCTGACCCGGGGGGTGTGTGATGGGACAGGCCTTCGCTCTGTGTCCAAAGCTAGGAGTGTGTGAAAGGACAGGGCTTTGCTCTGTGTCCCCACCCGGGAGTGTGTGACGGGGACGGGGCTTCATTCTGTGTCCCCGCCCTGGGAGTGTGTGATGGGACGGGGCCTCGCTCTGTGTCCCCACCCCGGGAGTGTGTGATGGGACGGGGCTTCGCTCTGTGTCCCCATCCCGGGAGTGTGGGACAGGACGGGATCCCGTTCTGAGTCTCTCTGTTCCCCACAGTGCAGTTCGAGGGGTCTCTGGGAAACTCACGATCTCCAGCGTTAACAATCCCGGAAGATGATCGATGCTGTGGTCACCCCTCGGGCAGAAGACGATGTAAGTTCACCTCACCCTCCGGTCTACCCTGTACGGGGAACGAGACCCACCATGGACCAGATTTGATTGATCTCCTCCCCTCACCCCCACTCCCCGTCTCTCTCACCCAACCCCTCTCTCCTACCCTCTCCCTATCTCTCTCACCCTCCCCCCCCCTCTCTCCCCCCTCTATCCCACCTCTTCCCCACCCTCTAGGAATCAAAGGATCAGTTGGTTCGTGATCGCAGACGTCAAACGCTTCACAACATCGAAAAGGTTTGGGTTTAAAACCATCTCCCCTACTCCCTTGATCTCCCTTACCAGTCATTGTAACTCCCCTTCCCTCAATCTTCCACTCTCTCGATGTCCCACCCCCTCTCTCCCTTCCCCTCAATCTCCTTCCCCCTCCCCCTCAATCTCCCTCCCCCTCAACCTCCCTCCCCTTGACCCTCCCACCCCCCTCGACTCTCCCTCCCCCGCGATCTCTCCTCCCTCTCTCACCCACTTTCTCCCCCATCGCTCCCCTCTCTCTCTCTCCCCCACAGACGTACACCCTGCTCCTCGAGGTATTGGACCTCGAGCAGACTCTCCGCCTGGGCGCAGGTGAGGAGACAGTGAAGATCGATCAAGCCCGCAAGGCCAAGATCGACCAGATCTACCGTAACCTTCGGGGAAGGCAACTCCTGGGGTCTGAGAGGTGAGGAGTGGGGGGGGCAAGAGAGGAAGGAATTGAATTGGGCCAGGTGTATGTGGCTCTCACGTTGATGACATTTCTCTTCCCCCCCACCGTTCTCCCCTTTATCTCCCCACCCTCTCTCTTTCTCCCCCCCCCCCCTCCTCCCCCTGCAGACCCAGCGATGATGAATTTCTCCAGGTGATGTCCATCCGAAAGGGCAAGCGCCTGGTTGCACGCACCCTCTCCCTCCTTGGGACGGAGGAGGCCACCCAGTTCCTCCTCGCCACTGCACGGCACCTGCCTCTCCTCTCCAAGAAGGACGCCCAGGACGAGGTGAGGGGGGGGGTGGCGGGTAGGGGGTCCACTGTCCGGTCCAGAAATGCAATGCGGGGTTTCTCTGTCTCGCTGACTCCTCCCTGCATGGACGGGGCAACATGCTTTGTACCAACACGGGCCTTCCCGAGCGCGGCCTGGTGAAGATCCACCCCAACTGCCTGTTGATTTCCTCATCTCTCTGGCGGAATCGATAGTAGGAAAGAGTGACGAGCACATAACAGAGAGGGTATTGACAAAGTGCGTCCAGAACTGGCCGGCTGGAGAGTGGGTGGGTGCGCGCATGGGGAGCGACCGGGAAACGGAACCTCACCGTGCCTCTTTCTCTCTCCCTACGCTGGGCAGGTCCTCCCCTGCTTCGAGGACCCCTTCGTCCGGCTGTTGACGCAGGTGACGCCTCGGACCCTCACGCAGGTCCTGAACCAGCTGGTCGGGGGGAGAGGAGAGAACCTGGCGGCGGTGGTGCAGAGCAAGGTATGGGGGGAGGGGGGGTAAGGGAAGGGGTTGGAGGGAGTTGGGAGGGGAGGGAATGATTGGAAATGGTCCCACGGAACTGAGGACAAGACAGGACCTTCACTCAACTTCTCTCCCCCCTTTCTCTCTCCCCCCACAGTTCGGACTAACCCTGTTCCACGCCATCCTGAACCAGGGTGAGAGATTGGAAGTGGAGAGCGGTTCACAGCAAGACAGTGAATGGTGAGTCGAGAGGGGAAACGTTGCGGGAACAACGTTCCGGGAACCCACCCCTGACCTCCCACGGGGAACGGTGGGGGACAGAGTGACCTCAGGGTATGGGACTGACATGGTGAACGGTGGGGAACAGAGAGATCTCAGGGTATGGGGACCGATACAATGGGGAAAAGGGAGACCTCGGGGTACAGGAACCGACACGGTGAATGGTGGGGAGTGTCACTGAACAGAGATATGACCCCTCTCTCCCCTTCTGCCAGGACGGACCTGGTAGTCACAGTACTCAGCAGTTACTACGTTCGGCAGACAATGTCCCCGTCTGAGGTTCCTGCTCTCGTTTCCCAGCGCAGGGAAGGGCCTTGACTCCCTCTCCTTGGATCCAGGCCACAGTGAGTCCTCTCCGTTTCCCCTCTGCCTCGTTCCCTCCGTTCCCACCCTCTCCCTTGTTCCCTCGTTCCATTACCCCCCTCCTCAACCCTGTTCCCCCTGATGTTGGGGGTATCAAGAATAATTCCTCTTCCCCCTCTCTCTCCCCCTCCCCCTCTCTCCCACAGGTTAAACATGGATAACCGGTTGAGCTTCTGCCGTTGATGGATTCAGGCAACCCACTTGGAGGGGTCTCCGCTAATCCCTCTCCCACCCACATCCATCCCTGATGGAGGGTCTTCTAGCCGACAGGCTGCCTCCCTCCCTCCCTCGTCAACACCTCCTTCTCCTCCCCGGGGACTGGGGTTGGATCTGGGGCGATATTTGCTATGCCCCTCTAACTCTTCCCTCCCCCTCTCTCCCCTTCCCTCTCACTCCCCCTCTCTCTCTCCCTCACCCCCCCATCCCTTTTTATGAAAAGTCTCGACTCACTATTAAAGAACGCTTTTTACAAACTGTTATCCAGTCGAGTGGAGTCACTGAAGATTTACTGTTACAGGGAAAGGTCTGAAAGGTTCAGGGCTTCATCCCCTGAAGATTTACTGGGATGTTGCCCGGATGTCAGGGACTGAGTTACAGGAAACCTCCCTTTGCCTCGTTTCCTGGTTTATGGGGAATGAGGCTGCAAGGCAGTGAGGGTGCCCTCTGACGGAGTGAGAGTATATCTAGAGAGACTGAGGGATCATGCAATGGGGATCGAAGGTGCATGGCAGTGAGGGATCCCTCCCAGGTGAGTAAGGGAGCATTCAGAGTGAGTGAGGGAGCGTGCAATGGGGAGCAAGGCTGCAAGGCAGTAAGGGAGCATGCAATGGGGAACGAGGCTGCAGGGTATTGAGGGAGCCCTCCCAGCGGGGTGAGGGAGCATGCAATGGGAAGCAAGGCTGCAAGTCAGTGAGGGAGTCCTCCCAGTGTAGTGAGAGAGCGTGCAATGGGGAGCGAGGCTGCAAGGCAGAGGGAGCGTGGAATGGGGATCGAGGGTACAGGGCAGCGAGGGAGGGCGCCCGTGGCAGAGAGGGCACGTGGACGGCATTGAGGGAGCGCTCCCGGGCTTGAGGAGCGTGCATAGCGGTGAGGGAGCGCTTACAGGGTAGTGAGGTAGCTTGGGTACCTGTCAATCACTCGCAGTCCTCAGGGCCATGAGTGACAGCGGAGCCCGCTAATCGGCTCTCGACCAGAACGGACGGGCGGGCGTTTGGCATTCTGACGTCAGACATTCATGACGCGGACACAAACAGGTCCATTCTGGTTGTTGGGTGAGGTTTCAGACGTATCGCAGAGTGACGACCGCTTGAATCAATCAAGGGTGCATAGGCGAGCTTATGGTATTCTGACGTCATGAGATGGCGGTGGTTTGGGGTATTGTCACGTCTCCAGAATAACGCGCGTCTGGACCAATCATAGCGGCCGAGGGCGGGCGCAGCGTCTTACGTTGTAACCCTGACCGACGGAAGCGCAGTCCATTGGGCGCCGGCTTCTCTGTCGACCCGACCCCCTGATGAACCAACGAGGCGCTGAGCAGCGCCGGAACGAGCCGATGGACGGCTGTACAGGGCGGGTTCTCATCTCTATGACGCAGAACATCCATCATCACTGATTGACGTGATACGCGGCCAATGAGGCTTTGATGGGCATCGCAGTGGGCCAATCGATCCCTGGAATGAAGGCGGAGACACATACCCTACTACATCCCCCTCCGGTCCAAGCCCGCTGATTGACGCCTCGTTTTCACCCAGCAGCGCCGGCCAATAGGAGCCAAGAGGGGTGGCGGACTCACTCCCTTTGTTGCGTTCCCTCGCCCAGCTCGCTGATTGACACATCGCACGGGCAAAGATTCGCCGTGGCCCATCTGCGCGGGCCAATGGGAGCCAGGATGGTGATCGAATTCACACCCTCGCTCAGCCGACTGATTGACGCCATACCCGACCAATAGCTCCCCGGCGACCAGCAGTACTGGCCAATGGGCGACTAACAGGAGGGTGGACTTACGTCCCGCTGACCGACGCACCGGCCGGCCAATCAGGGCGCGTAGCGTCTGCGGCACCGGCCCAATGGCCGGTGGGGCGAAGCCTGGCGGGAACATGGCGGACGCCAAGGCGCCGGCCGACACGTACAAGGGCTGGCTCTTTAAGTGGACCAACTACCTGAAGGGCTACCAGCGGCGCTGGTTCGTGCTCAGCAACGGGCTGCTCAGCTACTACAGGTGCGGGGGCCGGGGGTGGGCCTCAAGGCCCGGGAGCGGAGGTCAGAGCCTGGGGGTAGGCCTCAAGGCCCGGGAGCGGAGGTCAGAGCCTGGGGGTAGGCCTCAAGGCCCGGGGGCGGAGGTCAGGGCCTCTAGGTAGGCCTCAAAGCCCGCGGGTGGCCTCAGGGGCTGGGGGCAGAGCTCAGGGCCAAGGGGTGCGGGTGGGTGTTCAGGGTCTCGGGGTAGGGGGTTGGCCCAAGGGTGGGCCTCAGGGCCATGGGTGGGGGTCAGGGCCTGGGTTTGGTGCGAGGAGACGGCCTCTGGGAGAGGAGAATTGTATGCGGCTCGTGTAGGCGCAGGAATGGTCTGCGCGGGGAGCGAGGGGTTTCATGCCCAGCGAGAAACATGGATCCTACGACCCATCCCCCTGGATTCCCCTTCCACCCCTGTGTCTACGAGTTTCTTCAACGTCCCCTGAACCCTAACCCTGTCCCCTCCTCCCCTAACCCTGTCCCCTCCTCCCCTCTCACTTTCTCCTCTGTGGTTGTCCAATCCGGCCCCTGCTAAACGGCCGCCGGCCCCTGCCTCAGCTGGTCAGACCCCCAGTAAGTCCCCTCTCATTCTTCTCCACTCCGAAGAAAAAAGGTTAGAGTACCAATCCCTTCCCCTCTCTTATCCACCAATCCCCTCCCCTGTCACCTCCCCTTCTCTCTCTACTTGCCCCCTCTCTCCCCTCCTCTCTCATCCCCCAATCCCCTCTCTCTCTCTCTCCCCCCCACCCCCCCCCACTCTCTCTTCCTCTGTCTCTTTCCCCACTCCCACACTCCTGTTGGTGGATGAAGCAATGCCAGTAACGTGAGAGGCAGAGATCAGGTGTTTTCGAGTTGTCTGTCAGGGCCCATCTATTATTCATCTCCCCCTCTTTATCCTCCTTCCCCCTCCCTCTCTCTATGCTCCCCCTTTGCTCCTGCCTCCCTCCATCCCTTTGCGAGAGGGGTGCCCGTGTGTAGGAGGGGGTGTCTGGGTGTGAGGCAATGAGTGACGTAACAGGGGAAAGAACAAGGTGTCACAGAAGGAGAGGGGGAGAGATGTCCAGGAGAAAGGGGGAATTCAGTCCCAGAGAGAGAGGGGGGGAAATCAGTCCCACAGAGAGGAGGGGAGGGGGGGAATCAGTCCCAGAGACAGAGGGGGGGGAGAGATCAGTCTCACAGAGAGGAGGGGGTGGGGAGATCAGTCCCAGAGTGAGGAGGGGGGGAGATCAGTCCCAGACAGTGGGGGTTGTGGGAGATCAGTCCCAGAGAGGGGGGGTGTGGGAGATCAGTCCCAGAGAGATAATGACGAACGGTCGGCGTACACGGCAAATGGTCGGGCACTGAAGGGTGCGTTGAGACAGATGTCGAGCACTGAGGAGGGCAGTGGGACAGAGGTCGAGCACTGAGGGGGCAGTGGGACAGAGGTCGAGCACTAAGGGGGGCAGTGGGACAGAGGTCGGGCACTGAGGGAGGCAGTGGGACAGAGGTCGGGCACTGAGGGGGGCAGTGGGACAGAGGTCGGGCACTGAGGGGGGCAGTGGGACAGAGGTCGGGCACTGAGGGGGGGCAGTGGGACAGATGTAGGGCTTTGAGGGACAGGAGTGGGACAGATGTCGGGCATACACGGTGCAACGTAGAGACATCATCACCTGAAAGTGGCATCACAGGTGGACAGGGTCGTGGAGAGACGTCAGGGACTGAGTTACAGGGAAAGGTCCAACAGGTTTGGGACTATCTCCTGATGATTTATTGGAATGTTAACTGAATTCTGGAATGCTCTTTGGTTTTGTTGTAACCTCCAACATCTTCAACTCATGGTGTCTCTCAACCTTCCCTATCTTTCCACCCCACTCCCTCTCCCCCTCCACGTCCCAGGACCCAGGCAGAGATGGGCCACACCTGCCGGGGCACCATTAACCTGGCCACGGCGAACATCACCGTCGAGGACTCGTGCAGCTTTGTCATCTCCAACGGCGGGGCGCAGACGTACCACCTGAAGGCCACATCTGAGGTGGAGAGGCAGCGCTGGGTCACCGCCCTGGAACTGGCCAAGGCCAAGGCTGTCAGAATGCAGGCCGAGTCTGGTAAGGTGGGGGGGGGAAGCGTGGGTCTTCATGCAGGACTTCCCACCCAGTCCCAGTCCCGCCCCAGGGACAGGTGGGGCAAGACCGGGTCTGCCCCGAGGACGGAGATGGGGTCCGGCCCGAGACTGCCATGGGAACGGAGATGGGGGCAGAGGAAGGGGATATCTCCATCTGGGACCAGGGGAAGAGGTTATCACCATCTGGGGCCAGGGGAAGAGGTTATCACCATCTGGGACTGGGGGAAGGGGTATTTCCATCTTGGACCACCTGGGGCCGGGGGAATGGGGTATCTCCATCTGGGACAAGGGGGATCTCCTTGGACCATCTGGGGCCAGGGGGAATGGGGTATCTCCATCTAGGACCATCATCTGGGACAAGGGGGTATCTCCCATCTAGGACCATCTGGAACTGGGTGGGGGGAGGGTGTATCTCCATCTGGGACCGGGTGGAAGGAGGTATCACCATCTGGGACTATCTTGGTCCGGGGGAAGGCGTTATCTCCATCAGGGACCAGGGAGAAGGGGGTATCTCCATCTGGGACCAGGAGAAAGTGGGTATCTCCATCTGGGACCAGGAGAAAGTGGGTATCTCCATGTGGGACCAGAGGGAAGTTGGTATCTCCAACTGGGACCGTGGACAAGGCTGGTATCTCCATCTGGGACCACCGCAAGCAGGGGATGGGGGTCCACCTCTCTCCCTGACCCTCTCTTTTCCCCCCCCCCCACCCTGTCAGATGACTCGGCGGACGAGGAGCCGGCCCCCACCCATGGTGAGAAGACAGAGCTGCAGGGGGCCCTGCGGGCGCTGGGGGCCAAGGTGGAGGACCTGTCCACCTGCAACGACCTGATTGCCAAGCACGGGGCCGCCCTGCAGCGCTCGCTAGCCGAACTGGAGGGGCTGCGGCCACCGCCCGACGGCTGGGACAAGGTGCGGCAGGTGAACGAGAGGGCCACACTGTTCCGCATCACCTCCAACGCGATGATCAACGTGAGTCTGGGGGCCTCCGGACCACCCCTCCATCTGCGGGGAGTGTCCTCTCTATGTCCCCTCCCTCTGTCTCCCCTCCTGCGTCCACGGCTGCCCCTCTCTCGCTCCAACTTGCTCACTTTCTTCGTCCCCCTCTTCCCACACTCTGTCCGTCCATCTCTCTTTGTCCGTTCCCCTCTTCCCCCCTCACTCTCTGTCTGTCTCACCCCCCTCCACCTGTCCAGGGAAGTGACCACCTCTCTCTTTCTCTCTCTCTCTCTACCCCCCCCCCCTCCCCTCACCCTGCCACTCCAGGCCAGTCGGGACTTCCTCCTCCTGGCCCAGACCCACAGTAAGCGGTGGCAGCGGGCCTTGCAGCAGGAGCGTGACCGGCGCGGGCGCCTCGAGGAGACCCTCGAACAGCTGGCCAAACAGCACAACCACCTGGAGCGGGCGTTCCGCGGGGCCACCGTTCTGCCCCACGCTGGACCGCCCAGTGCCGGGCCGGCCAAGGGTGAGGAGGGAGCAGAGGTAGAGTAGCTTGCCCCGGGGCTGCGATTCACGGGGCCACCGTGCTGGCCCACGTCAGGCTACCCAGCACCGGGCCAGCCAAGGGTAAGAAGGGGGCGGTGGATGGCCTCGCTCCGGGGCTTCTGCTTGTTTTCCTGATCCTGGGACAGCCGGGACCTTCCCCTCCCCCATGTGCTGACACATCCTGCGAGGTTCCTGGCTCCTCTACCCCAACTAATTCCACCCCACTCTCACCACCCCTCCCCTCTTCCCCCCTCTCTCTCCCACACCTTCCCCTCTCTCTCCCTAACCCTTCCCCACCCTCTATCACCCCCTCCCTCTCCCCTCACCCTGTTCCCTGCAGGAGGCGGGGGAAGCCGGGACCTCAGCGACGAAGACGACGACGACATCGAATTCTTCGATGCCATGGAAGACGTCCCGGAGTTCAT
This sequence comes from Narcine bancroftii, assembly GCF_036971445.1. Taxonomy (NCBI): domain Eukaryota; kingdom Metazoa; phylum Chordata; class Chondrichthyes; order Torpediniformes; family Narcinidae; genus Narcine; species Narcine bancroftii. Next base: position 286,420 of record NW_027211972.1, on the reverse strand, counting down.
CACTGTCCCAGCCGACTCCCGCTCCCACAGGTCAGGGGTCTCGGCGGATGTGGGGTGGGGGGTGTTTCACGTTCCTGAGCAGAATTTGGGTCTGGGAAAGGACCTGCAGGGCCAGTACATGTGTTTCCCCCCACCCCCGTTCTCCATCTCGCCCTCTTACCCTCCCCCATCACCCTCTGTGACAACTCACCCTTCTCACTGTTACATCACATTACCTACAGAGATTCATCTATATCTGAGACTGATCTCCCCTCTCACTGGGACTGATCTCACTCCCACACCCGCACCCTCCCCACCCCCCGACTCTCTCTGCGACTGATCTCTGCCCCCCCTCCCTGGGACTGATCTCTGCTCCCCCTCCCTGGGACTGATCTCTGCCCCCCCTCTCTGGGACTGATCTCTGCCCCCCCTCTCTGGGACTGATCTCCGCCCCCCCTCTCTGGGACTAATCTCTGCCCCCCCTCTCTGGGACTGATCTCTGCCCCCCCTCCCTGGGACTGATCTCTGCCCCCCATCTCTGGGACTGATCTCTGCCCCCCCTCTCTGGGACTGATCTCTGCCCCCCCCCTCTCTGGGACTGATCTCTGCCCCCCTCTCTCGGGGACTGGGCTCTGCCCCCCCTCCCTCTCGGGGACTGGGCTCTGCCTCCCCTCCCTCTCGGGCACTGGGCTCTGCCCCCCCTCCCTCTCGGGCACTGGGCTCTGCCCCCCCTCCCTCTCGGGCACTGGGCTCTGCCCCCCCCTCTCTCGGGGACTGACCTCTCTCTCTCGGGGACTGACCTCTCTCTCTCGGGGACTGACCTCTCTCTCTCGGGGACTGATCCCTCTCTCGGGGACTGATCCCTCTCTCGGGGACTGATCCCTCTCTCGGGAACTGATCCCTCCCCCTCTCTCGGGGACTGATCGCTCCCCCTCTCTCGGGGACTGATCGCTCCCCCTCTCTCGGGGACTGATCGCTCCCCCTCTCTCGGGGACTGATCGCTCCCCCTCTCTCGGGGACTGATCGCTCCCCCTCTCTCGGGGACTGATCGCTCCCCCTCTCTCGGGGACTGATCGCTCCCCCTCTCTCGGGGACTGATCGCTCCCCCTCTCTCGGGGACTGATCGCTCCCCCTCTCTCGGGGACTGATCGCTCCCCCTCTCTCGGGGACTGATCGCTCCCCCTCTCTCGGGGACTGATCGCTCCCCCTCTCTCGGGGACTGATCGCTCCCCCTCTCTCGGGGACTGATCGCTCCCCCTCTCTCGGGGACTGATCGCTCCCCCTCTCTCGGGGACTGATCGCTCCCCCTCTCTCGGGGACTGATCGCTCCCCCTCTCTCGGGGACTGATCGCTCCCCCTCTCTCGGGGACTGATCGCTCCCCCTCTCTCGGGGACTGATCGCTCCCCCTCTCTCGGGGACTGATCGCTCCCCCTCTCTCGGGGACTGATCGCTCCCCCTCTCTCGGGGACTGATCGCTCCCCCTCTCTCGGGGACTGATCGCTCCCCCTCTCTCGGGGACTGATCGCTCCCCCTCTCTCGGGGACTGATCGCTCCCCCTCTCTCGGGGACTGATCGCTCCCCCTCTCTCGGGGACTGATCGCTCCCCCTCTCTCGGGGACTGATCGCTCCCCCTCTCTCGGGGACTGATCGCTCCCCCTCTCTCGGGGACTGATCGCTCCCCCTCTCTCGGGGACTGATCGCTCCCCCTCTCTCGGGGACTGATCGCTCCCCCTCTCTCGGGGACTGATCGCTCCCCCTCTCTCGGGGACTGATCGCTCCCCCTCTCTCGGGGACTGATCGCTCCCCCTCTCTCGGGGACTGATCGCTCCCCCTCTCTCGGGGACTGATCGCTCCCCCTCTCTCGGGGACTGATCGCTCCCCCTCTCTCGGGGACTGATCGCTCCCCCTCTCTCGGGGACTGATCGCTCCCCCTCTCTCGGGGACTGATCGCTCCCCCTCTCTCGGGGACTGATCGCTCCCCCCTCTCTCGGGGACTGATCGCTCCCCCCTCTCTCGGGGACTGATCGCTCCCCCTCTCTCGGGGACTGATCGCTCCCCTCTCTCGGGGACTGATCGCTCCCCCTCTCTCGGGGACTGATCGCTCCCCCTCTCTCGGGGACTGATCGCTCCCCCTCTCTCGGGGACTGATCGCTCCCCCTCTCTCGGGGACTGATCGCTCCCCCTCTCTCGGGGACTGATCGCTCCCCCTCTCTCGGGGACTGATCGCTCCCCCTCTCTCGGGGACTGATCGCTCCCCTCTCTCGGGGACTGATCGCTCCCCCTCTCTCGGGGACTGATCGCTCCCCCTCTCTCGGGGACTGATCGCTCCCCCTCTCTCGGGGACTGATCGCTCCCCCTCTCTCGGGGACTGATCGCTCCCCCTCTCACGGGGACCTGATCGCTCCCCCTCTCTCGGGGGACTGATCGCTCCCCCTCTCTCGGGGACTGATCGCTCCCCCTCTCTCGGGGACTGATCGCTCCCCCTCTCTCGGGGATGATCGCTCCCCCTCTCTCGGGGACTGATCGCTCCCCCTCTCTCGGGGACTGATCGCTCCCCCTCTCTCGGGGACTGATCGCTCCCCCTCTCTCGGGGACTGATCGCTCCCCCTCTCTCGGGGACTGATCGCTCCCCCTCTCTCGGGGACTGATCGCTCCCCCTCTCTCGGGGACTGATCGCTCCCCCTCTCTCGGGGACTGATCGCTCCCCCTCTCTCGGGGACTGATCGCTCCCCCTCTCTCGGGGACTGATCGCTCCCCCTCTCTCGGGGACTGATCGCTCCCCCTCTCTCGGGGACTGATCGCTCCCCCTCTCTCGGGGACTGATCGCTCCCCCTCTCTCGGGGACTGATCGCTCCCCCTCTCTCGGGGACTGATCGCTCCCCCTCTCTCGGGGACTGATCGCTCCCCCTCTCTCGGGGACTGATCGCTCCCCCTCTCTCGGGGACTGATCGCCCCCCCCTCTCTCGGGGACTGATCGCCCCCCCCTCTCTCGGGGACTGATCGCCCCCCCCTCTCTCGGGGACTGATCGCCCCCCCTCTCTCGGGGACTGATCGCCCCCCCTCTCTCGGGGACTGATCGCCCCCCCTCTCTCGGGGACTGATCGCCCCCCCTCTCTCGGGGACTGATCGCCCCCCCTCTCTCGGGGACTGATCGCCCCCCCTCTCTCGGGGACTGATCGCCCCCCCCCTCCCTCGGGGACTGGGCCCTGCCCCCCCTCCCTCGGGGACTGGGCCCTGCCCCCCCTCCCTCGGGGACTGGGCCCTGCCCCCCCTCCCTCGGGGACTGGGCCCTGCCCCCCCTCTCTCGGGGACTGGGCCCTGCCCCCCCTCTCTCGGGGACTGGGCCCTGCCCCCCCTCTCTCGGGGACTGGGCCCTGCCCCCCCTCCCTCTCGGGCACGGCCCTGCCCACCCCCCTCTCTCTGGGACTGATCTCTCTCTGGGACTGATCTCTCTCTGGGACTGATCTCTCTCTCTCTCTGGGACTGATCTCTCTCTCTCTCTGGGACTGATCTCTCTCTCTCTGGGACTGATCTCTCTCTCTCTGGGACTGATCTCTCTCTCTCTGGGACTGATCTCTCTCTCTCTGGGACATCTCTCTCTCTCTGGGACTGATCTCTCTCTCTCTGGGACTGACCTCTCCCTCGGGGACTGACCTCTCCCTCGGGGACTGACCTCTCCCTCGTGGACTGATCTCTCTCTCTCGTGGACTGATCTCTCTCTCTCGGGGACTGATCTCTCTCTCTCGGGGACTGATCTCTCTCTCTCGGGGACTGATCTCTCTCTCTCGGGGACTGATCTCTCTCTCTCGGGGACTGATCTCTCTCTCTCGGGGACTGATCTCTCTCTCTCGGGGACTGATCTCTCTCTCTCGGGGACTGTTCTCTCTCTCTCGGGGACTGATCTCTCTCTCTCGGGGACTGATCTCTCTCTCTCGGGGACTGATCTCTCTCTCTCGGGGACTGATCTCTCTCTCTCGGGGACTGATCTCTCTCTCTCGGGGACTGATCTCTGCCCCTCTCTCGGGGCCTGATCTCTGCCCCTCTCTCGGGGCCTGATCTCTGCCCCTCTCTCGGGGCCTGATCTCTGCCCCTCTCTCGGGGCCTGATCTCTGCCCCTCTCTCGGGGCCTGATCTCTGCCCCTCTCTCGGGGCCTGATCTCTGCCCCTCTCTCGGGGCCTGATCTCTGCCCCTCTCTCGGGGCCTGATCTCTGCCCCTCTCTCGGGGCCTGATCTCTGCCCCTCTCTCGGGGCCTGATCTCTGCCCCTCTCTCGGGGCCTGATCTCTGCCCCTCTCTCGGGGCCTGATCTCTGCCCCTCTCTCGGGGCCTGATCTCTGCCCCTCTCTCGGGGCCTGATCTCTGCCCCTCTCTCGGGGCCTGATCTCTGCCCCTCTCTCGGGGCCTGATCTCTGCCCCTCTCTCGGGGCCTGATCTCTGCCCCTCTCTCGGGGCCTGATCTCTGCCCCTCTCTCGGGGCCTGATCTCTGCCCCTCTCTCGGGGCCTGATCTCTGCCCCTCTCTCGGGGCCTGATCTCTGCCCCTCTCTCGGGGCCTGATCTCTGCCCCTCTCTCGGGGCCTGATCTCTGCCCCTCTCTCGGGGCCTGATCTCTGCCCCTCTCTCGGGGCCTGATCTCTGCCCCTCTCTCGGGGCCTGATCTCTGCCCCTCTCTCGGGGCCTGATCTCTGCCCCTCTCTCGGGGCCTGATCTCTGCCCCTCTCTCTCTGGGCCTGAGCTCCCCTCTCTCTCTCTCTCTCATTCTAACATGTCTCCCTTTGTCTAACAGACGAACCGGCAGTAACATCAGTGGGGCGAGCAGTGAAGGTGGCTTCGACGATCAGGTGAGTTGGACCAATATCTCTCTTTCCATCTCCCCCTCCTCCCCCCCTCAACCCGTCTCTTTACCCATCTCTTTCCTCCCCCCCTTTTTCCCATCACCTTTCTCACTTTCTCTCTCTCTCTGTCCCCCACTCCGGCTCAGAGCCTGGAGGAGCAGGCATCCAGCGGGGCCTCCAGCTCCCACGAGCTCGCTTGCCAGGATACGGTGAAACATCGCAGGAGGAGACGTATCCCGGACAAGCCCAACTACAGCCTTAATCTCTGGAGTATCATGAAGAACTGCATCGGCAAAGAACTTTCACGGATCCCCATGCCTGTGAGTGGGGGGAGGGAGAGGATATTGAATGGTGGGAGAGAGGATGGACAGAAGAGAGAGAGAGGGGTGGGAGGGAGGCAGGGGAGGGTGGGGTTACAGAGAGTGGGGAAGAGAGAGGGTAAGCCAATCTGTTACGAGTCATGTTGCTGAAAATTCTCCCCCATCCCCCCACCCACAGGTGAACTTCAACGAGCCCCTGTCTATGCTGCAGCGTCTGACCGAGGACCTGGAGTATCATGACCTGCTGGACCGAGCCTCCAAGTGCGAGAACTCGCTGGAGCAGCTCTGCTACGTGGCAGCCTTCACCGTGTCCTCATACTCCACCACTGTGTCCCGGACGGGGAAGCCCTTCAACCCGCTCCTGGGCGAGACCTTCGAGCTCGACCGCATGGATGACGAGGGCTACCGGTCCATCTGTGAGCAGGTCAGACCTGCGGGGAGGGGAGTGAGAGAGAGAGGGGAGGAGAGAGGGAAGGAGAGAAAGAAAGGGTGTGAGAGAGAGATAGGGCTGGGGGAGAGAGGTAGGAGGAATTTTTCCCCTTTGGATTGTGTTCCCCTGGATTTAATTCCAACCCTCCCCCGCCCCCAGGTGAGCCACCACCCTCCCTCCGCAGCCCACCACGTAGAGTCGCGCTACGGGTGGACCCTCCGGCAGCAAATCACCATCGCCAGCAAGTTCCGTGGGAAGTACCTCTCCATCATGCCTCTGGGTGAGTGGGGCCCCGTCAGCCTGGGGCTGGGGGGTCCGGTTGTGGCTGGCTTTGCATCTCCTGGGGGTGGGTGGGTGAAGGATATTGGGGACATACAGGGAAATAGTTCGGGGACGGGCGGGGGAGGGTTCGGGGGGGACAGACGGGGGAGGGTTCGGGGGGGACGGACAGGGGAGGGTTCGGGGGGGACGGACGGGGAGGCTTCGGGGGTAGGGTTCGGGAGAGTGACGAGGTAGGGTTCGGGGGAGGGACGGGGAAGAATTCGGGGGACAGATGGGGAAGGGTTCAGGGTGGCGGACAGATGGGGAAGGGTTCAGGGTGGCGGACAGATGGGGAAGGGTTCAGGGTGGCGGACAGAAGGGGAAGGGTTCAGGGTGGCGGACAGACGGGGAAGGGTTCGGGGGGTCGGACGGACGGGAGGGTTTGCGAGGGTCAGAGAGGGATGGGGTTTGGGGATGGATCCCATCCCCTGATGCCTCTGACCCCCTGTTCCCCCCTCCCCTGATGCCTCTGACCCCCTGTCCCCCCCTCCCCTGATGCCTCTGACCCCCCTGTCCCCCCCTCCCCTGATGCCTCTGACCCCCTGTCCCCCCCTCCCCTGATGCCTCTGACCCCCTGTCCCCCCCCTCCTCCACTCAGGAACCATCCACTGCACCTTCCAGCAGATGGGCGACCATTACACGTGGGAAAAGGTCACCACAACCGTGCACAACATCATTGTCGGAAAGCTGTGGATCGACCAGGTCCGATGCCTCCCTCCCTCCATTCACAACCTCCCTCTGTTCACATGCTCCCTCTATCCATCCCTCCTTCCTAACTACCTCCCTCTCTCCAACCCTACATCCCTCTTCCTCCCACCCGCCGCCTCTTCCTCCCACCCGCCGCCTCTTCCTCCCACCCGCCGCCTCTCCCTCCCACCCGCCGCCTCTCCCTCCCACCCGCCGCCTCTCCCTCCCACCCGCCGCCTCTCCCTCCCACCCGCCGCCTCTCCCTCCCACCCGCCGCCTCTCCCTCCCACCCGCCGCCTCTCCCTCCCACCCGCCGCCTCTCCCTCCCACCCGCCGCCTCTCCCTCCCACCCGCCGTCTCTCCCTCCCACCCGCCGCCTCTCCCTCCCACCCGCCGCCTCTCCCTCCCACCCGCCGCCTCTCCCTCCCACCCGCCGCCTCTCCCTCCCACCCGCCGCCTCTCCCTCCCACCCGCCGCCTCTCCCTCCCACCCGCCGCCTCTCCCTCCCACCCGCCGCCTCTCCCTCCCACCCGCCGCCTCTCCCTCCCACCCGCCGCCTCTCCCTCCCACCCGCCGCCTCTCCCTCCCACCCGCCGCCTCTCCCTCCCACCCGCCGCCTCTCCCTCCCACCCGCCGCCTCTCCCTCCCACCCGCCGCCTCTCCCTCCCACCCGCCGCCACTCCCTCCCACCCGCCGCCACTCCCTCCCACCCGCCGCCTCTCCCTCCCACCCGCCGCCTCTCCCTCCCACCCGCCGCCTCTCCCTCCCACCCGCCGCCTCTCCCTCCCACCCGCCGCCTCTCCCTCCCACCCGCCGCCTCTCCCTCCCACCCGCCGCCTCTCCCTCCCACCCGCCGCCTCTCCCTCCCACCCGCCGCCTCTCCCTCCCACCCGCCGCCTCTCCCTCCCACCCGCCGCCTCTCCCTCCCACCCGCCGCCTCTCCCTCCCACCCGCCGCCTCTTTCCTTCCCCCTTCTTTCCTCCCCACTCCTCTCCCTCGTCCTCACCTCCTCTCCCTGCCATTACAGAGCGGGGAGGTCGACATCGTCAACAGGCGAACAGGAGACAAGTGCCACCTGAAATTTGCCCCCTACAGCTACTTCTCCCGTGACGTGGCCCGGAAGGTAGGTCTGTCATGGAGGGGAGGTGAGGGAGGTAGGGGCAGGCGAGTGGGGGGGAGCGATGGGGTGGAGCGGAGGGGGATCTCGATCTCTCCCCCCACCACCCCATCTCTCTCCCGCACCTCTCTCACCCTGCCTCGTGTCACGTTCCTGCTCCCCTGCAGGTGACCGGACTGGTGACAGACAGCGCAGGCAAGGCTCACTTTGTCCTGTCCGGGACATGGGACGAGAAGATGGAGTGTTCCCGGGTCCTGCAGAGTAGCCATGGGGTCAATGGGGCGGAGGGGCGGCAGAAAACTGTCTACGAGACCCTCAGGAGCCGGGAGCTGTGGAGGAAACACCAGATCCCGTGAGTAGTGCACCCTGGGAGTGGCTGATGGGGACGGGGTTTCACTCTGTGTCCCCGCCCCAGGAGTGTGTGACATGATGGGGCTTCGCTCTGTGTCCCCACCCCGGGAGTGTATGACGGGGACAAGGCTTCGCTCTGTATCACTGACCCCAGTGAACACGCCGAGACCATGTACTACTTTTCGGACCTGGCCTTGACCCTGAACGAACCGGAGACCGGGGTGGCTCCCACCGACAGCCGCCGGCGGCCAGACCAGCGGCTCATGGAGAATGGGCGGTGGGATGAGGCCAACGTGGAGAAGCAACGGCTCGAGGAGAAGCAGCGGGCTGGACGGCGGAGGAGAGAGAATGAGGGCGGCCGGGAGGGTGAGGAAGGGTTTGAGGGGCGAGGGGGGAATGGGGGGAGGGGGGAATGGGGGGAGGGGGGAATGGGGGGAGGGGGGAATGAGGGGGAGATGGTCGGTGTTTGGGTGAGCAGACTGTGGGACCCTTTACCCATGCTGACTCTTTCTCGCCCCCCCAGGCCAGTGCACGGGCGAGGGAGGCTACCTGCCGCTGTGGTTCGAGCGGCAGGAGGACCCCATGACCAAGGAGCCTGTCCACTTCTACAAGGGCGGCTACTGGGAGGCAAAGGAGCGGCAGGACTGGGGCCGCTGCCCTGAGATTTTCTGACGGGGGTTCTGTCCGGGAGGGAGGTCGGCGTGAGATAGAGGGGGGGTGTGTGTGTGTCGGAGGGAGTGGGGGGGCGTGTGTGAGAGGGAGTGGGGTAGGAGAGGTGTCTGAGATAGGGACATGTGAGAGGGAGGGGTCTGAGACTGAGGCGGAGTCAGAGACAGAGGGGGAGGGGTGTGCATGATGAGGAGAGGGGGATCCGAGATGGGGAGAGGTGTGTGTGATGGGGAGGTCAGAGACAGAGGGGTGAATGGAGGTGTCAGACAGCGGGCTGTGTGGGAGAGAGTGGGGTCAGACTGAAAGGGGTGTGTATGTCGAGGAGAGGGTCAGAGATGGAGAGCTGTGTGGAGGAGGGAGAAGGTGGTCAGACTGGGGTGTGTGTTGAGGAGAGGGGGTTCAGAGACGGGTGTGGGAGAGTTGGAGGGGGGGTCAGAGACAGGGAGAGGGGTGTGTGTGATCAGACCCTCTGAGACTATCGGACAGGGGAAGGGTCTCTGGGAGGGGATGGTAATTGTGGACCCCTTCCTCATTCACTCCTTCCGCCCTCCATCTCTCCCCCTCACTCTCCTCTCCCCCTCACTCTCCTTCTCCCTCTCTCCCCCATTCGTCTATCTCCTCCCAAATCTGTCAGGGTGTGTTCCGGACCATCCGGGGGTGGGGGTGGGCGTCTGACGGAGGGAGAGAAGGGTCTGGGGCCCTATTCACCCCCCCCCCCACTCCCTCCCTCTGTGGGATCTTGCTGTGCCTGAAGAGTCCCAGCCAATCACACAAATAAAGGACTGCGTCCAAGCAGAGGATCTGGTGTCTGGGCGAGTGGGGGTGGGGGGGTTGGGGTCTCCGGGAAGAGGTGGGGTGGGAGACCTGCCCGTCTGCAGGGTAACGCGGCCCCGCTGGCTGGTGTTCACACGAGTGCCCGGGGACAAGCATTCGCGTCCCCATCTCAACGTGCACATTTCACTGTTGGGGGGGGGGGGGGGTAGATTATCTCCATTTCCTTCCGGTCAATCCAAGATGGCCGACGCTCGACTTCCGGTGTGTACGTCATCTGCACACGCTCCCTTCGGGGCAGCGGGGGCTGAACTCTCCCAACCTGATACCCCGAGCCGGTGGGGGAGGGGCGTCCGTTTAAATCTCATCCCCCACCTCAACCGCGGCGTTCCCTACCCACTAAGATTCTAGAATCGGCAGTGCATCTACTGCATCTACCCGCCCCCCCCAACCGGGTGCAGGGAAACCGGATGGAAGAATCCGGATTATATTACGTCCCCACGCTGCCTGATATGTTGGTACAGTCCAGGCCGTTGGCGAGTTGTGCCTGACCAACTGTACCACCTTGACTCCGGAGGGGGTTCCGGATCAGGAGGCGGGACTGGATGGGGCCGGGGGGGGTGGGGTGGGAAGATAATTTAAGACTCCAGGTGCCACTGGGAAGGGGATCAGGGAGGAGCCCGTGGATCCGGATTGAGGGAGACCGAGGATGGGGCGCATCCCCCTTCCTCCCAGCGTAGGTGGACGAGTCCAGGCCGCACGCCTCAGACGGAGGTCGGAGAGGCAAGAAGGAGGATGCTGGCGGCTACGTCATCGGTGATGTTGCAGGTGGGTGACCGCGGGCAAGATCTGGGATGGCCGAGCGGGGCTGGGATGACCAGGGGGCGAGACTGGGAAGACCTGGCATAGCCGAGCGGTCCTCGGAGATTGGGGGAGGACTTCCTGCCCTTTGAGGCTTGCTATTCCACCCTCTCCCCAGGAGAGCCTCTCCACCTGTGGGAATCAGGACAGCAACATGTCCCTGCATCAGCAGGTCAGTACGTGGCCGAGAGGGGGTGGGGGGTGTCGATGGGGGAGCAACTATGGGCCGATCCTTCTCACCCTCCCCTCCTCCCCCAAGCAGGTTCTGGCCGAACCCCAGCTCCCGGTTTCCATAATGAACACCCTTCGAGGGCTGTCCCGGACGCGGCTGAGAGGCTTCTCGAGGACTCGAGGGAACGGAACGTCCTGGTGATGGACAGTGATCAGGTAGGAGGGGGAGAGATTCTTGGATTCATTTTCACTTCTGTCCGAAACGAAACCTTCGAGCTAAAAAAATGTCGACCAGCCTGTTTAACCGGTTCCCATCCAATCCCCGACTCGGAACGGGGACCAACGCAGGGAACAGTGGGGAACTGGGATCAATGCAGGGACCGAGCGCGGTGAAGGGAACGTGGGGAACAGGGACTACCGGGGGGAACGTGGCGGGTTCCTGGGGAGCGAGGACAGGACACACGGTCGGTCGAGAGGCGGACGGACCTCAGGAGAGGTCGCGATTGACCTCGTCTCGTCCTGCAGGTTCAGAACCTCCAACTGGAGAGGGAGATGTGCTTGGCCACCAATCGGCGCGCGGCCGAGACCAACCTCTCCTTGAAGCCCCGTCTCGAGGGCGGGAAGGGGCAGCTGCTGGCGAGGTACCAGAAGCTCAAGGAGATCCACGAGAGGGTCACGGGGAAGAGAGCAGCACTCGGTGAGACCTGGAGCTGAGGGGGTGACAGAGACGGGAGGCGTGTCGGGGACCGGAGGGGGTTACAGAGACGGGGAGGCGTGTCGGGGACCGGAGGGGGTTACAGAGACGGGGAGGCGTGACAGGACTGACGAGTTGATCCCTTTCCCAGAGATGTGTTTGGCCAACGCAGACCCCGAGAAACTTATCTCTGTTCTGGAAGGCGACGTAGCCAAAGTGGAGGAAGAGTCTGAGGTGAGGGGGAGTAGTTGGACGGGATATGGGCTCTTGATCTGGGGGGGTGGGGGGTGTCTCTGATCTTTGGACTGCATTTTTGCATTTTGTTCGTCAAACTGCCCGCGTTTTCGCCCACGTCTAACCCCCCACCGTCTCTCCCATTCTGCAGGAGTTGACGGAGGCTTTCCTGAGCGGCCAGACAGTGCTGGACATGTTCCTGGGGCGGTTCGCGGAGCTCCGGCGCTGCGCCCACACCCGGCGCATCGCCCTGGAGAAGCTGCGGGCCATCGCCCACTCCCCGCGGCCACTGCGGCCCCCTCCCCCCCCCTCCCTCCCACCCGGCCCCCGGGCCCCCTCCTCGCTCCCTCCCCAGGGATGCTCCCTCCTCTCAGGGATCTCCCACCTACCCCTCCGCCGCGCTCCCGGTCACCGGCCTCTGCATAACGTACCGTGGGGGAGCTCCCTCTTCCCTCGGGGCATCCCCGCCTCTGAGCTGGCCCCCATCTTCCCTGCCCCCTCCTTCCCGGCTCCCAGGTCCCTGGAAGCTTCTTCATCCCAGAGGGAGGCTCCCTCATACCTGGCAGGAGCTCCCCCTACCCCGTGGGAGCTCCCCCCTACCCCGTGGGAGCTCCTTCGATTCCCCGACTTCCGACAGCCCCCTACCCTACCCATGGGCATCACTTCCCCCGCCCCTTCGCCCCTCTGGCCCCCCATGGTGAGGGTCCCTCCCCCTCTCCCACCCAACCCCAGTGCTGGCCACGTCCCTCACACCCCATCTTCCCCCCCTTCACCCGAATTCTATCCCACCGCACCCCTCAGTGCTCGACCATCCACCGTGTATGCCCGACCTTTGACCCACTGCGCCCCTCAGTGCCCAACAATTCACCATGTATGCCCAACTTCTGACCCACCGTGCCTGACTGTGTACGCCCAACCTGACTCACTGTGCCCCAGTGCCCAACTCTTCACTCTGTCTGCCCGACCTCTGTCCCACCACGCCTCTCAGCTCCCAATTGTTCACCGTGTACACCTGACCTCTGTCTCACCGCGCCCCGTCTCCCACACGTACCTTGTTCTGAGAATAAAGGGAAATATCCAGGACTGACGCTGCACCCGGAGGTGATGGTGGTTATTCCGAGACCTCCGCTTCCCGGACTGGGGGCCTCGTATCAAGTGGCGCCCCACACGGATCCGGGCTGGAGCCCTCGTACCTCGTCAAGTGGTACTGATCCACGGGAAGCCTGGGTCGAGAAGAGGCAGATGGCATTTTACACGGAACCAGTGCGAGGTTGGATGGACAACCCAAGGTTCTTGAAGCCTGGGCAACTTCCCCATCAATCTTTTCTGTCCTCTGTCAATCCCAGGGAGTCTCCTCCGCCCCCTCTCCACATCCTCCCTGTAACGAGGCGACCGGGACCGAACATCCCCTTGAGTCTCCTCTGCCCCCTCTCCACACCCTCCCTGTAACGAGGTGACCGAGAACAAACATTCCGGTGAGTCTCCTCTACCCCCTCCCTGTAACGTCCTGGTGAGTCTCCTCTGCCCCCTCTCCGTCCCCTCCCTGTAACGGGGTGACTGGGACCAATCGGGCGTTAGCCAATGAGAGATATTTACAGAGTAAATATTCACTTTATTTCTATATATATAAAAAAAAACATTTTTGTGAAGTTTTTTCTTCAAAAGTCTTCATCTCTCACCAGCGGGTGTGGAGGGGTGAGGGGCGGTTCGCGCCCCTCCCCAGGAGCACAAGGCTGCTCTCCCACCTCCCCACCATTGCACAGACTCCGGGTCCCAGTGGCAACACAGAGAGGGGACAAGGAGAGATGGGGGAAGGGAGGGTGTGATGGGAGGAGGGGGGAGGGTATGAGTAGACGGGGAGTGTATGAGGAGGGTGGGGGGACGAGGAGGGGAGGCGGGTATGGGGGTGAGACCCTGACGTCTCCACCCCCTCACACCGAGATCTCGTAAGTGGTCCCCCCGACTCCAGACACCTTCTTGACTCCCCGACCAGAGCCGCTGAGCCCAGCTGTCAGTGGAGGGGGTGACGTGGGGCGACCCTCCGCCTTCCCTGCCAGCCAGTGCCGTCCGTTGGGTTGAGTCCGCACCTCGTCCCTGCAGGAGAGAGATGGTCAGTGTTACAACTGGCGGGAAGAAGGGGGAAATTACGCTCATCTAGTCTGTGCCCGACCATTCACCCACCCCATCCCACTGACCTGAGCCCAGCCCGTCGCCCTCCTCCCCCCACCAGTCCGCGGACCTGTCTGGATTCCTCTTCCACATTGAACCCAACCCGCGGTCCCCACCTCTGCTTGGGTCGCGCTTTTGACGTGAGGACGTTTCCCCCTGAACCTGTGTTCCTCAATTTGACCCCTCAGTGGGGGAAAAAGCCCCCCGCCCCCAACATCAAATCCGTCCCCTCATTCCCCTACCCTCCAGGGGAAACCCAGAACTGAACACATCCCAACTCCCACTTGTCTCCCCTCCCCTTTTCCCCATTCTTTATCTTCCCCCCCTCCCTCTCTATCTCCCCCCTCCCCTCTCCCTGTCCCTCGCGGCGAGGTCACAGCCACTTACCCAGGGCTGATAAGCGTGCGCCCATGAGCAGGGACCGCTGAGCAGCGAGCCGGTGAGCGGGCGGGAGCTCTGGCAGGTGCTGTCTCCGACCCAGGGCTGTCGGACAGGGTAGGTGGGGAGCCCGGGGCGTTGGCCAAGCTCTTGTACGATGTGGAAGTTGTGGCACCATCGTCAGAGGGCAGAGGGCAGGCCCCCCGGGAGGAGAGGGGGCTGCCAGAGGGGGGCGAGGGGTCTGGCAGGGCGCTGCTGTACAGCGAGGGCGAGGGGGGCAGGTCGCTCTCCGTCCCCGGGCTTGTCTCTGACCTGTAGCTCTGGCTGTGGGGGAAGCTGTCCGGGCTGATCTGTGGGGGGAATACAGAGGAGGGGGAGACAGGGAGGGGGGGGTGAGTGGGGGAGGACAGGGAAGTGTGACAGAATGGAGGGGAAAGATGTGATGGGGAGAGAGGGACAGTGAGGGGTGTGTGAGAGGGGTGACGGGAGGGCAGAGAGGAGAGGGGTGACAGGAGGAGTGGAGAGAGGTGGAGGAGAGGAACAGTGAGGGTGGGGGAAAAGGGGTGATGGGGAGAGAGAGGAGGGTGACATAATAGAGGGGTGACGGGAAGGGAGTGAGGGTGGAGAGGGGATAGGAGTGACGGGAGAGGTAAGGGTAAAGAGAGGGGAGATGATTTAGCATGACATCCAGGGACATGGGAGCACCTAGACCCCTCATGAAAGCATCCGGGTGAGAGACAGCGGCCAGTTTCGAGGGACCTCGGGGTCCAAAGGTGGGACCCGGTCAACGGTGGGGGGGTGGGCCGTGCAGAGCGTGGGGGGACCCCGCCTGAAGCTCGCGAGCAGGATCGTGTCAGGGGACGGGGTGAGCATTACCGAGGGACACCGACCGGGGACTAGTGGCTGTGTAATCTGGGCGATGGGAAATGAAGGTAGATGTTCTGGGGCTCGCAGGCGGATGAGGGGGTCTCACCGACTCGCTGTAGGGATGCCTGAGTTCGAAGTGGTTCTGTCCAACATCGACGTAGGCTGGGCGAAACTTGTACATCGTGGGCGTGGGAGGGTTGTCAGAGTGATGGATCAGACTGCTTCCTGTTTGGGAATGGAAGTAATGGGAGAGAGTCAGGCGATGGGGCATATGACACACACGTAGACAGACAAGGACCAGATGTCAGGAACTGTGTTCAACGGGTTTAGGACTTTATCCCCTGAAGATTTACTGGGATGTTGTCCAGACATTGGGGACTGAGTTACAGGGAAAGGATAAACAGATTTGGGTCCTTATCCCCTGAAGATTTACTGGGACATTGCCCGGACGTCAGGGACTGAGTTACATGGAAAGGATCAACCAGTCCGGGGCTTTATCCCCTGAAAATTTACTGGTACGTTGCCCGGACGTCAGGGACTGAGTTACAGGGAAATGTTTACCAGAGTCAGGTTGGAAGTGTTGACGCAGGGTGAGGGTCCACACACACACACGCACTGTGCAGGTATTGGGAGAGCAAGCTCCACACCCTGTCCCAGGGCGATCCCACCCGCTGGAGATAGTGGGGCCAGACGTCGAGTGATTTCCCCCCCACCCTCACCATGTCTGTCCTGGGGACTGGGGGGGGCAGGCCCACACAGAGTGTGGTCGGTGGAAGACAGGAGCCCCTCGTAGGGTCGCTGGAGGTCGGATTGCAGATGGACCCGCGGCCTTCCGGGGAGATTAGAGCTCGTGGTGTGGAGAAATGGAGATTTGGATGACGGACTATCCTTACCCTCGCCGGTAGCCAACGTGAGGTGCGTCCGCAGGCCGGAGAAACGGGCCAGGTTGGGCTTCGGAGGGGGGGGGGGCTCAGCATCCGCAGATTGGCTCTCCATGATCGTCAGGCTACACCTCAACTGGGGGGGGGGGGAGTGGGTTGGATGGGAGGAGGAAGGGGATAGGGAGATGGGGAAGGAGGAAAGGGAGGAGAGAGAAGAGGCAGATTTAAAATATTTCGATCTGTCACAGTAACAGGCCCTTCGGCCCATCTTGCAATGCCTGGCATCTGAGTGTAAACATCTTGGGGAACCACTGCAGGACGCGAGGGACTGCCTCACCTACTCCCACCCCTGCCCCAGTCTCGCCCCCTCCCGTTACCCGGTTCCGTTCCAGCCTGGTCTGAACCCCATTGTCCATCAGTTTGACAGTGACCTCGGCGTCCGAGATGGCCGGCCTCACGAAGGGCGTCTCCAGGGGGATCGGGTACTCCCGCTTCTCCTGGGACAGGTACCTGCGGGAACAAGAGTGGGGAGAGTGAGGGGGGGGGAGGACAGGGTGAACAACAGGACGGGGGTGTGGGAAGATAAGAGGGAATGAGAACGAACAGAGGGGAGGGGAGGGATGGTCAGAGGAAGGTGAGGGGACGGGAGAGGGAGGGAACAAGAACAGAGGGGGATGGGGAAGGAGGGAACGATAATGGAGGGAAGGAAGGTGAGAAGATGGATAGGGAGAGATGGAATAGAGGGGAGGGAGGGAATGACAACGGAGGGAAACAGGAAGGGAGGGAAGGTGAGAGGGAGGAAAGTGAGGGAAGGTCCAAGGAGGGGAGGGAGGGAATGAGAGCGGAGAAGGGAGGGAACGGGGAGAGAACGAGAATGGGGGGGGACAGGGACGACACGACAGACTGACCTGGGCGACTGTGAGCTACACAGCATGTACGAGGTGTTCCTCCAGCATCCTTGGGTGAAAGGGTTCACCCCACCCCGGAACTTCCCCGTCACCTGTTGTGGGGAGCAGAGGCCATGAGATGGGACCCTCTCTGCCCCCACCCTTTCGTCTAACCCTCTCCCAGATAACGGGGACCTGTCCTTCCCCTCTCACGGGGGGAGGGGGGAAGGGAGGGAGAGAAGGGGGGAAATAGGGAGAGGGGGCTTTTCCCTGAACCAACCACCCCTGACCTCAGAGTGTGTAAACCCACCCCCACCAGGGGCAGGCAGGGAGGGGGTGGGGATCTACCTGCTCGTTGGTGGTTCGGCCACGAGCCACCAGGACGAGGTGGAAGGCAGTGAGTCCTGCCACGGGGATGAAGAACAGGCCGGCCACGCACATCACCGCCACTCTGGGGTCCAGGGTCAAGGGGGGAACCAGCAGGAAGAGGAGCTCCCCCCCCCCTCACCACCTCTCATCTCTCCACTACCCTCTTCCCCCAACCCTGCCCTTCACTCCCCACCCCTCTGCCCGTTCCCTCTCTTCCCTCCGCCCACCCCACCACTTCCCCTCCTCCCTCTCCCCTCCACCTACCCTCCTCCCCCACCCACCCTCTACCCCCTCCCCTCTTCCCACACCTTCCCTCTCCCCCTCCCTTCCCACTCCTCTCTGCCTTCCCCTCCCCACCCCACCCCGACTCTCTCCCTCTCCCGGAAGGATACGTCACAGCAGAGTGGACGCTGGAGATCCGGTCAAGGTGATGGAGCAGATAGACTAGGGCGAAGAAGAAAATGCCCACGATGTGGGTTGTGAGGGAGATGAGGAACAGGAAAAAGTACCGGTAGTTCCTGCGTCCGATGCAGTTGTTCACCCAGGGGCAGTGGTGATCAAACTCCTGTGGGAGGAGGGGGAGGGTTAGAGGTTGATGACAGTCTCTCCGTTCCCCACCTTTCACCGTGTTGGTCCCCGTGCCCTGAGTTCTCTGTTCCTCACCATTCACCGTGTCGGTCCCCGTACCCCGAGGTCTCTCCGTTTCCCACTGTTAACTGTATCGGTCTCCATACCCCTAAGTCTCTCTGTTCCCCAGCGTTCACCATGTCGGTCCCCGTATCCAGAGGTCACGGTTCACCGTGTCGGTCACCATACCCTGCAGTCTCTCCATTCACCGTGTCAATCCCCATAGCCTGAGATCTATCCGTTCCCCACCATTCAGCGTGTCAGTCCCCGTAGCCCAAGGTCTCTCCATTCCCCACTGTTCACCCTGTCGGTCCCCATACCCTGAGGTCACTCTGTTCTCCACCATTCACCGTGTTGGTCCCATGCATCCCACGACTCCCCTGCAATGATCTCCGGCCAATCCCTAGACCCCTCATGAAAGCAAAACTTTAGAACATTCCAGGAAAGGTAACAGTCCCTTCTTGTCTGTGGCGAACTCTAATCCTGCTCCCCCTCTCATCCATGTACCTCTCCAAATTCCTCTTAAACTTTAAAACCAGTCCACATTCACCACCTCCGCTCTCCGTGTGAAGAAGTTCCCCCTAAATCTTTCCGCTTTCTCCTTTGGTTTTTCCCCTCAGTGGGGGGAAAAAAGAGGGGGAGTCACGTGATGGAGTAGTGGCCGGACGGTGAACTCCAGCCCTCTCCAGAAAAGTCAGAAAAAACAAAGGAAAACACAAAGGAACAAAAATTAAAATTAAAAAAAAAAGTGGGGGGAAAAAAAACACCGCCTCCCACCACATTGACTCTGTCTGTTTCCCCCTCCCCCCCCCCATTTTAAACATCAAATCTCCCCCTTGTTCTTCTACCCTCCAGGGGATAAAGTCCCAAACCTGTTGACCCTTTCCCTGTAACTCAGTCCCTGACGTCCGGGCAACATCCCAGTAAATCTTCAGGGGATAAAATCCCAAACCCATTGAGCCTTTCCCTGTAACTCAGTCCCTGACGTCTGGGCAACATCCCAGTAAATCTTCAGGAGATAAAGTCCCAAACCTGTTGACCCTTTCCCTGTAACTTAGTTACTGACGTCCGGGCAACGTCCCAGTAAATCTTCAGGGGATAAAAGTCACAAACCTGTTGACCCTTTCTCTGTAACTCAATCCCTGACGTCTGAGCAACATCCCAGGAAGGGAGCGCTGGGCCCGCCGCAAGGACACCCACCTCGACGCAGTTATCACAGACACTGCAGTGAGAGCAGCGTGGTGGACGGTAGAAGCGGCAGGTGGAACACCACTTCATCCGGACCTGGATCCCCCTGATCTCCACATTCTTGAAGAGTGGAGCCCGCAAATCTTCGTCCTTGTCCTCATCTTCGTCGGCTGTGTTGGGAGTAGGGGAAAGGGCAAAATGAAGATGGCAGGAGGGGAGAGACCACCGTGGGGGAGTGTAGTAGAACGGAGAGACCTCGGGGGACGGTGACTGACACGGGTGAACTGTGGGGAACGGAGAGATGCCGGAGTATGGGAACCGACACGGTGAAAGGTGGGGAACAGAGAGACCTCAGGGTTTGGGACCGACATGGTGAACGGTGGGGAACAGAGAGACCTCAGGTTTTGGGACCGACATGGTGAACGGTGGGGAACAGAAAGACCTCAGGGTTTGGGACCGACATGGTGAACGGTGGGGAACAGAGAGACCTCAGGGTACGGGGACCAACAAGGTGAACGATGGGAGATGGAGGACACACTCGGACTCACCTCGGGGATAGATGCCCGGATCCATGAATGTGGCCTTGCAGAAGTTGGCCAGAACGAAGAGAAAGATGATCACGTTGTAGACTGGAACAACTGGGGTGAAGGTCTGACTCAGCCAAGGGCACCTGTGGGTGAGGATGTGGGGGTTTGGGGGAAGAATAGGAAATGAGAAAGAGAAGGCAAGGGAATGAGAGAAAATGGGGGGGGGGGGGCTTGGGAGAATGGGAACAGAGAAACGGGAGAAGAGAGAATTGGAACGGGACAGGAGGAGGGATCGAGATGAAGGAACGAGAGAGGGGAATTTGGGAGAGAGAAATGAGAGAGGCAGGGGAGTGAGAGGTACAGTCCTGGGAGAGCCCACGATCCCACTCTGTGTCCAGTCCCAGACCCCAGTGCCCCTGTCAACCTCGGCCCCCACTAATCACATTATGTGCTGGGACCCCTTGCTCACCTTGCCCCCCCCACCCCCATTCTGGGTAGGAAATGGGGAGAGACGTGAACACGACCCCACCCTCTGAGACACACACCCTGAATTTGCAAGGTGCACGCTAAGGGCGAATACTGAACGAAGTTCGCTTCAACCCACCCAACACTGACTCACCTCCCCGAGGCTGGGGCTGGCTGCCAGGTGTTATTCGACGAGTCCCAGCCGTCAAAACTGCCCCACCTACCCTGGTGCTAACTGTCCTACGTCTGCCCAAACCAGTCCCGTCCACGGATCAGTCCCACCCACCTGCCCCACAACCCTCCAGCCCTGTCCCACCCACCAATCCGTCCCTCCCACCCACCCCATGTCCCTCCAGCCCCGTCCTGTCCACAGATCCTTCCCTTCCACCTGGCCCACATCCCTCTAACCCTGTCCCATACACAGATCCGTCCCTCCCACCCGCCCCACATCCCTCCAGCCCCATCCCACCCACGGATCGGTCCCTGTCACCCCATCCCATCCACAAATATTTTTCAAATCTATCTCAATGGCCCCCCCCACCCCGAAACCAACACCCTGTCTCCCAGCTCATAGACCTACAGCTCTCTGTGTAACAAAAGAACCTCGGGGTACGGGGACCGACACGGTGAACGATGGGGAACAGGGAGACCAAGGGGTATGGAGACCGACACGGTGAATGGTGGGGAACAGAGAGACCTCGGGTACGGGGACCGACACCTGCGAACGATGGAGAGACCTTGGGGTATGGGGACCGACACGGTGAACAGTGGGGAGTGGAGAGGCCCCGGGGTACTGGAACCGACACGGTGAACAGTGGGAAACAGAGGGACCTCAGGATACGGGGACTGACACTGTGAAGGGTGGGGAACGGACAGACCTCAGGGTATGGCGACCGACACGGTGAACGATGAGGAACAGAGAGACCTCGGGGTACAGGATTCGACACAGTGAATGGGGAGACCTCAGCATACGGGGACCGACATGGTGAACGGTGGAAAATGGAGAGACCTTGGGCGACAGGGACCGACACGGTGAATGGTGGGGAGTGTCATAGAACAGAGGGGCCTTGGAGACCAACACAAACCAATTCACCCAACTACCCATCCCCTCCCCAAGGACACTCACGGGAACACGAAGAACAGCGAGGTGGAGCCCACCAGGAAGGTTGTCGCTGCCAAGACCGGGATGTACTTGCTGGGATTGAATTCCTTCCGACTCCCCAAGGGCATTGTGTTTGGAAGCAGCAGATGGTCAGTACCATAGCAAGCTCAGTGGGGTGGGGGAGGGAGAGGGGGGGGAGAGGAGGAGGTGGCAGGAGGGGATGGGGTCACTGCCTCCGAACTCTAGCCTGATCGAGGAGAAAGAAAAGGGGTTACAAATACGGAGATGTGTTGGCAAGTTTAGAGAGACGGGGAGGGGTGTAGGGGACCTGGAGAGGGGGGGGTTACAGAGATATGGAGGGATGTAGGGGGCCGGAGAAGGTTACACAGACATGGAGGGATGTAGGGGGCCAGAGGGGGGATAGAGATAGGGAGGGGAGTCGGGGACCGAGGGGGTTACAGACAGGGAGCGATGTTGGGTACTGGAGGGGGTTACAGAGACAGGGAGGGGTGTTGGGGACCGGAGGGAGTTACAGAGACAGGGAGGGAAGTCAGGGTCTGGAGGGGGTTACAGAGATGGGGATGGATGTAAGGAACCAGAGGGGTTTACAGAGACGGGGAGGGTTGTTGGGGACAGTGCTCTGTTTACCTTTGTCTCCCGTGTCTAACAACGATCAGAAGAGGAGGTGCGTTCTCCAGATCCCAGGTCCCTTCCTCTTGCGGGAGCGGGTCAGAGATATTCAACCAACAGGTCGGAATGAGGTGAGGGGGGGGGAGAACGTCAAGGGGAGGAGAGGGGACACACAGATTGTCACCGGATCTTGCCCAAGTCCAAAGACTCCTTTCCCTTATCCCCTCCCCCTCTACTCCCCTCCCCTCCTGCTCCTTAGTGGGTCCCAGCAGAGGGGGGGGAGAGTGTGGCGAGGGGAGCACAAAGCCTGTCAGCCCGCCTGGGACGATGCTTGTCAGTAGGCAGGTTCTCAGTGGAGAAAGCAGCGGCCTGCAATGGAGAGCTGCAGGTTCCTGTCGTCCCGATCAGCTGTTTCCTCTTCTTCCTGTTCCCGGAGGGAAAACAATAGGGTCAGAATTCAGAACGGGAGGGGAAACCTTCCGAGGGACCATCTCCCCACCGTTCACCATGTCGATCCCCATAGGCCGAGGTCTCGCTCATCCTCACTGTTCACCGTGTTGGTCCCTGTACCCCGAGGTCTCTCTCATCCTCACCGTTCGCCGTGTCAGTCCCTGTAGCGCAAGATCTCTCGGTCCCACCGTTCATCATGTCGATCCCCATAAGCCGAGGTCTCTCTCATCCTCACTGTTCACCGTGTCGGTCCCCATACTCCAAGGTCTCTCCGTTCCCCGTGTCGGTTCCCGTAACCCAAGGTTTCTCCGCTCCCCGCCATTCAGCGTACCAGTCCCCGTACCCCGAGGTCTCTCCGTTCCCCGCCGTACACCATGTCTGTTCCCGTACCCCGAGGTATCTCTGTTCCCCACCAATCACCGTGTCGGCCCCCATACCCCGAGGTCTCTCTGTCTCCCACGTTCACCATATCGGTACTCATCCCCCAAGGTCTCTCCACTCCCCACCATTCCGTGTCAATCCCGTAGCCTGAGGTCTTTCCGTTCCCCACTGTTCACCATGTCGGTCCCCATAGCGTGAGATTTCTCGGTCCCCCACCATTCACCATGTCGGTCCCCATACTCCAAGGTGTCTCTGTTCCCCGCTGTTCACTGTGTCAGTCCCCGTACCCCGAGGTCTCTCCATTCCCCAACGTTCAGCCTGTTGGTCCCCACACCCCGAGGTCTCCCCGTTCGCCACCGTTCGTCATGTCAGTCCCCATACATCGATGTCTCTCCGTTCGCCACTGTTCACCATGTCATCCCCATACCCCAAAGTCTCTCTTGTCCTCACCATTCAGTGTTGGTCCCCGTACCCCAAGGTCCCTCTCATCCTCACCATTCGCCGTTTCCCCACTGTTCACTGTGTTAGTCCCCGTAACCAGAGGTATCTCCACCCCCCACCATTTGCCGTGTCGGTTCCCGTACCCCGTGGTCTCTCCATTCCCCACCATTCACCGTGTCAGTCCCTGTATCCTGTCATCTCTCGTGCCCTCACCTTTCACCCTGTCGGTCCCCATACCCCAAGGTCTCTGCGTTTCCCACCATTCACTGTGTCTGTCCTTGTACCCCGAGGTCTCTCTGTTCCCCACCGTTCGCCATGTCAGTCCCTATACACAGATGTGTCGCCGTTCACCGTGTTGGTCCCCGTACCCTGAGTTCTCTCTGTTCTCCTCCCTTCAGTGTGTCAATCCCCGTATCCCGAGGTCTCTCCGTTTCCAAACGTTCATCGTGTTGGTCCCATACCCCAAGGTCTCTCTGTTCTCCAACACTCCCCACCATTCATCGTGTTGGTCCCTGTACCATGAGGTCTCTCTGTTCTACGACACTCCCCATCATTCACCATGTCAGTCCCTGTACCCCGAGGTCTCTCCGTTCCCCACTGTTCACCATGTTGGTCCTTGTACCCTGAGGTCTCTCTGTTCCTCACCGTTCATCATGTCGGTCCCCATACCCCGAGGTCTCTCTGTTCCCCCCCAATCATCATGTCGGTCGCCGTAACCCAAAGACTCTCTTGTCCCCATCGTTCACCGTTTCTGGCCCCATACCCTGAGGTCTCTCTGTCCCCCACCATTCACCATGTCGGTCCCCATACCCCAGGGTCTCTCTGTTCCCCACCGTTCACCGTATTGGTCCCCATACCTCGAGGTCTCTGTGCCCATACCAAGAGGTTTCTCCATTTCCCTTCGTTCACCTTGTCAGTCCCCATACCCCTACCCCAAGATCTCACTGTTCCCCTCTGTTCACCGTGTCAGTCCCTATACCCTGAGGTCTCTCCGTTCCCCACCGTTCACCTTATCCGTCCCCATATCCCGAGGTCTCTCTGTTCTACAACACTCCCCTCCGTTCACCGTGTCGGTCCCGAACCCCGAGGCCCCTCTGTTCTCCTGCGAGGAACCCAGTCGATCACTTCTGACGCAGTCCCTCCCACCCACCCCATGTCCCTCCAGCCCCGTCCTGTCCACAGATCCTTCCCTCCCACCTGTCCCACGTCCCTCCAGCCCCGACCCACACACGATCCATCCCTCCCACCCACCCCACGTCCTTCCAGCCCTGTCCTTTCCAGGATCCTTCCCTTCCACCTGGCCCACATCCCTCTAACCCTGTCCCATACACAGATCCGTCCCTCCCACCCACCCCACGTCCCTCCAGCCCCATCCCACCCACGGATCGGTCCCTGTCACCCCATCCCATCCACAAATACTTTTGACAGTAGATATGTGTATGTACAGATTGATGTGTGTAGATGGGTGTGTGTGTAGATATGTGTTGGTGTAGATATGTGAAGATGGATGTGTGTATAGATGTGTGTATGTATAGATGAATGCCCATGCACTTCCTCTCCAAGTTGGGTCGGGTGAATTGAATCGTCCTGCTGGACAACCGAAAAGTATACGATTCATCTTGCACCCCTCCCAACCTTCTTCGCTCCCCCAATCTACTGTCGTTCATCTCTCCCAGATCTCCCCACCTTCCCTGAGTCCCTCCCAATCTCAATGCCCTGACCTCCTTCCTGATCCCAACCATTAGTTGAGAGATCAATTCTACCCCTTGGATACCCTTGCAGCCCCCACCCCCGTCTTGCCTGCGATCTGCGTCTTCTGGCTGCCGATCAAGGAAAACAAATGCTCTCTGAAACCAAGTGAAAGGTTCCTGCACACCTCCCATGCTCGAGGGCAAACTGTCAATGTCGACTGACATAGTGCCCTCCTTCCACGGATTAACCCGTTGAAGCCCTGCACTGGCCCACACCAGGTCAGATCTCACCGTTCACCATGTTGGTCCCCGTACCCTGAGGTCTCTCCATTCCCTGCTGTTCACTGTGTCGATCCCCATACCCCGAGGACTCTCCGTTCCCCGTACCGAGGTCTCTCCATTCCCCACCATTCACCGTGTCAGTCCCTGTAACCCGAGGGCTCTCTGCTCCCCGCCATTCAGCGTATCGGTCCCCGTACCCCAAGGTCTCTCTGTCCCCCGCCATTCACCGTGTCAGTCCCCATACCTCAAGGTCTCTCCGTCCCCCACTGTTTACAGTGTCGGTCCCCATAGCCCAAGGTCTCTCCATTCTCTACCATTCACCGTGTTGGTCCCCATACCTCGAGGTCTCTCCGACCCCACCGTTCACCGTGTCGGCCCCCGAACCCCGAGGTCTCTCTGTGGCCAACCATTCATCATGTCTGTCCATGTACTCCGAGGTCTCTCCATTCCTCACCATTCACTATGTCGTTCCCCGTACCCTGAGGTCTCTCCGCCCCCATCGTTCACATGTCAGTTCCCGTATCCTGAGATCTCTCGTTTCCCCACCGTTCACTGTGTCGGTCCCCATACCCCGAGGTCTCTCCATTCCCCACTGTTCACTGTGTCGGGCTACATACCCCAAGGTCTCTCTGTCCCGTACCATTCACCGTGTCGGTCCCCATACCTTGAGGTATGTCTGTTCCCTGCCGTTCACCGTGTCAGGCCCCATCCCCCAAGGTCTCTCTGTACCCTACCGTTCACCGTGTCAGGCCCTGTATCTCAAGATCTCTCTGTCCCCTACTAATTCCCGTGTCGGACCCCATACCCCGAGGTCTCTCTGTTCCCCATCGTTCACCGTGTCAGGTCCTGTCTCCCAAGGTCTCTCTCTACCCCGCCGTTCTCTGTGTCGGGCCCTGTACCCCAAGGTCACTCTGTCCTCCACCATTAACTGTGCTGGTCCCAATCCTCCAAGGTCTCTTTGTGCAAAGATGGATGTGTGCGTGTAGATATGTGTGTGTATAGATGGATGTGCGTGTGTAGATGGATGTGTGTGTGTGTAGATGGATGTGTAGATATGTGTGTGTAGATGGATGTGTGTGAATTATGTGTGTATAGATGGAAGTCTGTGTAGATATGTGTGGGTGTAGATATGTGAAGATGGATGTGTGTGTAGGTATGTGTGTGTGTGTAGATGGATGTGTTTATAGATGTGTGGGTGTAGATATGGGTGTATAGATGGATGTGTGTGTGTGTATAGATGGGTGTGGGTAGATATGTCTGTGCAGATGGATGTGTGAGTGTAAAGATGTGCATAAGTAGATGGGTGTGTGTGTGTGTAGATGGATGTATAGATATGTGTGTAGAGATGTGCGTGTGTAGTTGGATGTGTGTATAGATGGATGTGTGTGTGAATGTGTCTGTATAGATGGAAGTCTGTGTAGATATGTGAAGATGGATGTGTGTGTAGGTATGTGTGTGTGTAGATGGATGTGTGTGTATAGATGTGTGAGTGTGTAGATGGATGTGTGTGTATAGATGTGTGAGTGTGCAGATGGACTTGTATTTGTAGATACAGGTGTGTAGATGGATGTGTGTGTATAGATGGATGTGTATGTATAGATATGTATGTGTATAGATGGATGTGTGTGCTGATATGTGTGTGTATAGATATGAATGTGTATAGATGGACGTGTTTGTGTAGATATGTATAGATGGATGTAATTGTGTAGATGTGTGTATGTGTAGATGGATGTGTGTGTAGATATGAGTTTGTACAGATTGATGTGTGTGTAGATACAGGTGTGTAGATGGATGTGTGTGTGTAGATGTTTGTATAGATGGATGTGTGTGTAGATATATGTAAGAGTAGATATGTGTGTAGATATGTGTTTGTGCAGATTGATGTGTGTAGATAAATGAGTAGATGGTGTGTGTAGTTATGTGTGGGTGTAGATGTGTGAAGATGGATGTGTGTGTATATAGATGGATGTGTGTATGTAGATATGTGTGTGTGAAGATGAATTTGTGTGTATATAGGACTTGTGTGTGTAGATGTGTGGGAGTAGATATGTGTTTGTACAGATTGATGTGTGTAGATACATGTGTGTAGATGGGTGTGTGGGTGTAGATGGATGTGTGGGTGTAGATATGTTTGTATAGATGGATGTGTGTGAGTAGATGTGTGTGTGTGTAGATGTGTGTGTGCAGATATGTGTATATATAGATGTGTATGTGTGTAGATGCATGTGTGTATAGATAGATGTGTATGTGTAGATATGTTTGTATAGATGGATGTGTATATAGATGGATGTGTGTATGTAGATATGTGTGTGTGAAGATGAATGTGTGTGTATAGATGGACTTGTGTGTGTAGATGAGTGGGAGTAGATGTGTTTGTACAGATTGATGTGTGTGTAGATGGGTGTATGTGTAGATATGTGAAGATGGATGTGTGTATAGATGGACTTGAGTGTATGGATACAGGTGTGTAGATGGATGTGTGGGTGTAGATATGTGTATCTAGATATGTTTGTATAGATGGATGTGTGTGAGTAGATATGTGGGTGTAAATGTGTTTGTACACATTGATATGTGTGTAGATACATGTGTGTGTAGATATGTGAAGATGGATGTGTGTGTATGGATGGACTTGTGTGTGTAGATAGATGTGTGTGTGTAGATGTGTGTGTGTATAGATGGATATGTGTGTGTAGATATGTGTGGGTGTAGATACGTGTGGATAGATGTGTGTGTAGATAGATATGTGTGGGTGTAGATATGTGTGTATATAGATGGATGTATTTAGATATAGGTAATTTTAAACCGACCCCCCCACCTTGACACCACAGGACATGTTTTAAACCCCCCTCAATAAATGTAGTTAACCCCGATACACGTATTTACCCCTCCATGAACGTATTCACCCCCCGATGAACGTATTTAACCCCCGATTAACATATTTAACACCCGATGAATATTTACCCCCCAATGTATGTATTTAACCCCCAATTAGCATATTCAACCCCGATGAACATATTTACCTCCCCCCCGATGAACGTATTTAACCCTCCTGATAAATGTATTTACCCCACCAATAAACTTATTCACCCCATAAATGTATTCACCCCCAATAAACGTATTTAACCCACCCCCCCATAAATGTATTTAACCCCTGATGAACATATTCAACTCCTGATGAACATATTTACCCCCCGATGAATGTATTCAACCCCCTGATGAACGTATTTACCCCCTGATGAAAGTATTTAATCACCCAGATGAACGTATTCAAACCCCGATGAATGTATTCAACTCCCGATGAATGTTTTTAACCCCCCCCGATGAACGTATTTAACCCCCATGAACGTATTCAACCCCCCGATGAACGTATTTAACTGCCCCAATTAATGTATTTAAACCCCCGATGAACGTATTCAAACCCCGAAGAACGTATTCAACTCCCGACGAACATATTTACCCCCCGATGAATGTATTCACCCTCCCGATGAACATATTTACCGATGAACATATTTACCGCCCGATGAACGTATTTACCCCCACTAAATGTATTCACCCCGATGAACATATTCACCCCCAAAAGAGAGTATTTACCCCTTTAAAAATTATGAACATATTCACTCCCAATAAACATATTCACCCTCCGATTAACAAATTCTGCCCCAATATATTCACCCGCCGATAAATGTATTTATCCTCTATATAAACGTATTTAACCCCCCGATAAACATATTCACCTTGATAAATTTATTCACCACCCGATAAACATCTTCACCCCGATAAACTTATTTAACTCCCCGATAAACGTATTCAACCCCCGATGAACGTATTCACCCCTGATGAACTTATTTACCCAGTGAAGAATGTATTTAACCCCTGATGAATGTATTTACCCTCCCGATTAATGTATTCACCCCCGATGGACGTATTCACCCCCCGATGGACGTATTCACCCCCCGATGGACGTATTCACCCCCCGATGGACGTATTCACCCCCCGATGGACGTATTCACCCCCCGATGGACGTATTCACCCCCCGATGGACGTATTCACCCCCCGATGGACGTATTCACCCCCCGATGGACGTATTCACCCCCCGATGGACGTATTCACCCCCCGATGGACGTATTCACCCCCCGATGGACGTATTCACCCCCCGATGGACGTATTCACCCCCCGATGGACGTATTCACCCCCCGATGGACGTATTCACCCCCCGATGGACGTATTCACCCCCCGATGGACGTATTCACCCCCCGATGGACGTATTCACCCCCCGATGGACATATTTACCCCCCGATAAATTTATTTACCCCCGATAAATGTATTTACCCCCGATAAATGTATTTACCCCCGATAAATGTATTTACCCCCGATAAATGTATTTACCCCCGATAAATGTATTTCCCCCCCCCTGATAAATGTATTTACCCCCCGATAAATGTATTTACCCCCCGATAGACCGACTCACGATGGACGTATTCACCCCCGATGAACGTATTACCCTCGATAGACCTACTCACGATGGACGTATTCACCCACCGATAAAGTATTCATGCCCAATAAACATATTCACCCACCCTGATGAACGTATTTACTGCCCAATGAACATATTTACCCCCCCGATAGACCGACTCACGATGGACGTATTCACCCCCCATGAATGTATTTACCCTCGATAGACCCACTCACGATGGACGTATTCACCCCCCGATGAACATATTTACCCCCAATAGACCTACTCACGATGGACATATTCACCCACCGATGAAGTATTCATGCCCAATAAACATATTTACCCCTCCGGATGAATGTATTTACCGCTGATGAACGTATTTACCACCCCGATGGACGTATTCACCCTCCGATAAAGTATTCATCCCCGATAAACGTATTCAGACCCCATTAAACATATTTTACCTCCCAATAACCGTATTTAACCCACGATAAACCTATTCACCCCCCGATGAACGTATTTAACACTTCAATGAACACATTCACCCCCATTAAACGTATTCACCTCCCGAAAAACAGATTTGACCAGCCCGATAAACATTCACCCCCATATAAACGTATTTAACTCTCCGATTAATGTATTTACTTCCCCAATAAACCTATCTACCTGATAAACATATTTACTCCCCGATAAACGTATTTAACCCCCGATAAATGTATATAACACCCCGATAAACATTTTTACCAATAAACGTATTTACCCCCCCGTTAGAAGTCCCCGCGCCGCCCTCCCCCGATAAACCTCTTTAATCCCCCCCGGGGCCCTAAGCCCTGGACTAGGCCGCAGCCTGGGCCTCGAGTAGTGACAACCCTCCCCATCTACATTCCTCCCCCGTCCCCCCTCCCCCGTCCCCTTTACCTCAGCGACCGGGCAGTCATTTTCTGAGGGGGGGGGGGTTAGCCCGATTTTGGCGGGAAGGGAGGACAAGATGGCGACGGGAAGGGGGGGGAAAAGATGGCGGCGACGGGAAAGTGGGGAGGGCAGGAAAAGGGGGAGCCCGCGAGCGCGACCCTTGGCTTACGCTCACCT
The DNA here is from genome assembly GCF_036971445.1 of Narcine bancroftii. Classification (NCBI taxonomy): domain Eukaryota; kingdom Metazoa; phylum Chordata; class Chondrichthyes; order Torpediniformes; family Narcinidae; genus Narcine; species Narcine bancroftii. The sequence continues at coordinate 256,103 of NW_027211972.1, read as the reverse complement.
GGGCCGCTCATTTGCTTAATCCCCGCCCCACTCCGCCCTTTCCAATGGGCTGGCCGACCTACCCTAGCTAACCAATCAGCGGGCGCGCAGGTGAGGGGAATGTGACGTCCACTGTCGGTAGCCAATCAGCCGTAGGATGTTGAAGGCACGCGGAGGCAAGCTGCCTGTCAGTCTCCCGAGCGGGGCAGCAGAGGGAGAGGGGATTGGCTGGGAAGGCAGAGTGAGTATATCAAGCCCGTCCACCCGACCAAGCACGGCCAATCAGAGGGCGCGGACGTGACTTCCTTACAGCCAGCCATTCAAAGCCCATCTATCATGACGAAGTGTGTGTATGTCAATTATCGGCGCCCAGCCAATCACCAGCGGGTGAAGACCGCCCCACTCCATTGTGACTTTCGGGTTCTCATATCAATGAACGATTGATAGGGGGCTGCTACTCTCCTGTCACTCACCTGCAATTACAGCGAGAGGCTCCGGCCTCGCTCTCCCCCCTCGCGGACCAATCACACCGCCGCCGAGAACCCTTTGTGGCGTCATGAAGCGCGGTGGGAGAACCAGGCCTGCCACTCCCGTCGGACCCAGCCAATCCCAGAGCGGAATCCCGCTGTGACGGCACGGAGAGGGGCAACCGCCCTGCAAGGGTTACCACCTCTCTGTCTCGTAGCCCCTCCTGTCCCCGACACTTCTCCCTGTCTCTGTAACTCCCTCCGGACCCCTATACCCCACCCTGTCTCTGTTACATCCTCTGGTTCCCGACCCCCTCCCTGCCTCTGTAACCCCCTACGCTACCCGACACCTCCCTGTCTGCAACCCTTTCCAATCCCCGACACTCCTCCGTCTCTAACACCCCTCCGGTCCCCCACACCCCTCCCAGTCTCTGTAACCCCCCCCCACCCCCACTACGCTCCCCGACACCCCTTTCTGTCTCGGTATCCCCCGCCAGTCCCCTCCATGTCTCTGAAACCCCGTCCAGTCCCGAAAACCCCTCCCTGTCACTGTTACCCCCTCCAGTCCCCTACACCTCTCCCTGTCTCTGTAACTCACTCCGGACCCCTACACCCCACTCTGTCTCTGTAACACCCCTCTGGTCACCGACACCCTTTTCTGTCTCTGTAACCCTCTCCGGTCCCTGGCGCTCCTCCCTGTCCCTGTAACCTCCGGACCCCTACAACCCTCCCTGTCTCTGTAACCTGCTCTGGTCCTCGACACCCCTCCCTGTCTCTGTAACCCCCTCTGGTCCCCGACACCCCTCCCACAGTGAAAACATCGTAGAACATTATCTGAAACTCAAGCATTTATTACACACAAATGACAGGTTGGAAGGTGAATCGAGTGCAGCAAAGGACCCGTCTAACGTCCTGGCTTCCTTTGATAGGACAAATCTTTGCTCTTTACTGTCCTTGGCCCCGAACCTTGAGAGCGGAGGTTCGTTGAGACAGGAGAGAGAGAGAAGGGGGGGGGGAATGAGGGTGAGGGAGAGGAGGAACCAAGCTCTACCGCAGGCTGTTCCCAGTCTGGGCCCCGCCCAGTGATGGGTGCTCCGGGCTGTGACGGTTCTGAGGAAGAAGGAGGAGTCAGAACCTGCAAAACCCCTCCCCAACCCTCACTCTCCCCCCTCCCTCTCTCCTCTCCCCCCTCCCTCTCTCCCCTCCCCCACATCTCTTTCCCCTCCTCTCTATCCCTCTCCCCGTCACCTTTTTCTTCTTCTTTTCCTTCTTCTTCTTTTTCCGGTCCGGGTCATCATCTCGTTTCTTCTTCTTCTTCTTATGGTCGGAGTCTGACGGGGTCTCTGTCGGAACCAGGGGGAGGGTTGTGACCTTACGTATCCCAGCATACTTCACTGCCAGGGGAATGTGGCGCCCATCCCTATCCCAGCATCCTTCACTCCATGGGGGACATGGTGACCATCCCTATCCCAGAATCCTTCACTCCTGTGCAGACGTGGCAACCTTTCCTATCCCAGCATCCTTCACTCCCAAAGGGACATAGCAATCGTCCCCATCCCAGCATCCTTCACTCCCAGGGGGATGTGGTGACCCTACCTATCCCAGCATCCTTCACTCCCAGCAGGACATGGCAACCCCCCCCCTATAGCGATCTTCCCCGGAGGACGGTCCTCCGCTATCCCAGAATCCTCACCTGGCGGGACCGGGTCCTGCGTGCGACTGTGCTTGTGCTTGTGACGGTTCTTCTTTCGCGGCGGCTGCACGTGCATCAGGCGGTACTGTTCCGGGAGCTGTGGGAGAGAGGGCAGAGGTCAGAAAGGGTGAGGGGTAATCCAGGGATCAGGGGAGAGGGCAGACAGTGGGAGGTGTCATCCAGGGGAAGAGGGCAGGTCAGAAAGGGTCATTCAGGGGGAAGAGGGCAGAGGGAGAGGGGCTGAGAGAGGACAGAGATGGCAGAGGTCAGAGAGGGGTAGGGATCTTCCAGGGGTCAGGTGGGAGAGGGCAGAGAGAGGTGGAAGAGAGAGAGAGAGTGTATGAAGGGAGGGAGGTCAGGGAGGAATCCCTTACTGGTCCAGTGTGAAGTCGGAATCCAGTCAGGAGGGTCCCAGTCAGCAGGGTGAAGGAGTTCCCACAGATCGGCGGCTTCTCGATCAGGGAACGCAGGCTGCTGTTGTCCTGAGATCCCGGGAGGTCGATCATCCCTGAAGTGGTGGGAGGGTCAGAAGGACTGGAAAAGTATCTTCTACACCCCTCCCTGCCTCTGTACCCCCTCCAGTCCACAATATCCTTCCGTCTCGGTAACCCCCTCCGGTCCCCAACACCCCTCCATCTCTGTAACCCCCTCCAGTCCCCAACACCCCTCTCTGTCTCTGTAACCCCCTCAGTCCCTGACACCCCTCTCTGTCTCTGTAACCCCTTCCGGTCCCTAACACCCCTCTCTGTCTCTGTTATCCCACTCCAGTCCCTGACATCCCTCCCTGTCTCTGTAACCCGCTTGTTCCATTACCTGGAAGATCTGGAATAAAGTTACTGAGCTTATCTTTGACTTTTTTGCCACAGAATTTGTTGTAGGCGTGTTCAAGGTTGTAGTGAGTGATGAGATTGTTGTTCGCTGTGAGTTCTGTACCTGCTGGGTATAACAAGAGTATCTGTTAACAGAGAAACAGAAGGAGTGTGTGACGGGACGGGGCTTCCATCTTGTCCCCACCCCAGGAGTGTGTGACGGGACGGGGCTTCGCTCTGTGTCCCCGCCCCGGGAGTGTGTGACGGGACGGGGCTTCGCTCTGTGTACCCGCCCCGGGAGTGTATGAATGGCTTCACTCCGTGTCCCCATCCCAGGAGTGTGTGACGGGACAGGGCTTTGCTCCGCGATCCACCCCGGGAGAGTGTGACGGGACAGTGCTTCGCTCTGCGTTCCCACCCTGGGAGTGCGTGACGGGACAGAAGTGACCAATTCCCTGCCGAAAAATACCCATCATCTCTTCCATTTAAACCAAAAACGCTCATTCTGCCAATGGGCTAGTATAGGCGCGATAGATTGAACAGTCTTTGCCTGGTCGAGAGCTTTTGAAACTGCGTGCCCGATTGGCCACCACTGCCGTCAATCACCGCTTGTGCCCTGCTTATTGGCCGGCCCTCTGCTACCACACCCGTCTCCCATTGTCGGGTCCCATCACTCAACTCTCATTGGCCTGTCCTCTGCCGCTCAGGACCTGCCCTCAACTTGATTAGCTGCCTCCGGAGCCCACCCGGTCTCCGAGCCCGCCCCGTTCTCTTCGCATTGTCGGTTCTCATTGGCGCGCATCAGAGACCTCCAGCTCTGATTGGCTGCTGCTTGGCCCGCTTTCCAACTCGGCTCTGATTTTTCTAGGCGCTGTCGATCTATCGCCGGCCGATCGCTCATTGGTCGGATCGCCGTCACTCTGCTTGCTGATTAGCTGCTTGTACCTGGCAATTCCCTCATGACGTAAAAGGGCCCATTGATCACGCCACCCGCCGCTTTGCGCGTCCCCTCGTCCGCCGTCATCGAACCCTGTTGCGGCGGCGGCGGCAGCGGCGGCGGCGGCTGCTGCTGCTGCTTGCCGTAGGGGCCCATGGCGGGCGAGGCCGAGGCCAGCATCGTCGCGTCCGCCGGCGAAAAGAGCGTGTTCATGGCATCCATCTTCTCCTCCGCGCATCAGCTCCCGGCCGCCATCTTGTCTCCGGATGCTCCCGCCTGTGCGTAACCGCAGCAGCCAATGGTGAGCCGGTCCGCACCAGCGTCGACCAATTCGGGCCGTCCTGCTGGCCAAATAGTACACCAATCTGCTATTACCCAATCACAGGCAGCGGCCGATGCCTTTCACCACTATTCGGGTTGCAGGGAGGCAATCTCGCTCTCCTATTGGCTGGTTGGATGCTCCCCGCTCTGGGGCGTTCAAGCGTCACTTCGCCGTTTCACGTTAGCCTGAAGGCGGCGGCTTCTCCCCATTGCATGGACCATCTGCCAATCACTCTCATTAACCCAATGAGAGTTGAAGAGCTGGGCAGAGTTTGAGGATGACCAATCAATGTCCTGGATTTTGGCGACAACTCCGATTGACAGCTCTTTGGACCAATGAGCTTCATAGCTTCACCAAAAGGAAAAATAGGAGTCAGAGGATGCAAAATAATGGGTAGCTCCGCCTACCAATGATCGTCTTGCATTTCCCACCTCGCCGCCTCCGATTGGAGCGGGTGGACGCAACGCCGACAAATGAGGGACAGGGGCGGGAGTGGCCGTGCGTCGGCTAGGCCGGGCAGTAAAGATGGCGCTGCTGACCGCGCTGGTGGCGTTGCTCTGGTATCTGCCCCGCCTGGGCCGCTGGCTGCTACAGCCCTACTGCGCCGCCTCGTCCGCCCTCAGCCTGGCCTTCGTGGTCGCCCGCAAGCTGCCGCCCGTATGCCGCCGGCTGCCCAGCGAGAGGGAGGACGGCGACCCGTGCGGCTTCGACTGGGTGAGGATGATGTCAGAGGGGGCGGGGTTGGAAGGTAACGTCAGAGGAGAGCTGGTATAGAAGTTGGCGTCAGAGGTGGTGGGGTCGGAGGGGGTGACATCTGAGGAGTGAGTAGTATAGTGGGTGACGTCAAAGGGGCGTTCAGGGAGGGTGACATCAGAGGTGGCAGGGTCAGATGGTGGTCAGAGAGCGTTACGTCACATGTTCAGTCAGAAGGGGAGGATCAGGTGAGGTCAAGAGATTGATGTCGGGGATCAAGCTCGGGGGTCGAGGGGTTGGGGATCAGGGTCAGGGTTTGAAATCAGATATCGAGGTTGAGGGCTTGGGGATCGTGGTCATGGGGTCAGGTTCGCGGTAGGGGGTTGTGACCTGACCTTCTTCCCCCCCCCCCCCCACCCTGTTGCAGAGAGAGGTCGAGATCCTCATGTTCCTCAGTGCCATCATCATGATGAAAAACCGCAGGTCAAGTGAGTACCCCCGGAATCCCGTCCCCCCCGACTTCCCCTCTCTCCCCAACTCCCCTCCCCATCCAGTCTCTTCCCTCCCCCAACACCCCTCCCCGTCTACCCTTCCTCTCCACCCTTGCCCATCCCTCCACACTCCCCCTCTCCTCTTCCACCCTCTGCCCGACCTCTGTCCCACCGCGCTCCTCAGTGCCCAACCGTCCACCATGTACGCCCGTCCTCTGTCCCACTGCACGCCTCAGTGCCCGACCTTCCACCGTGTATGCCCAACCTCTGTCCCAACACACCCCTTAGTGCCTAACTTTTCACCAAATATGCCTGACCTCTGTCCTACCGCGCCACTCAGTACCAGACTGTCCACCGTGTACGCCCGACCGTCCACCTTGTAGTCCTGGCCTGCGCCTGTCCAGGAAAATGACATATCTCTGTTTTCCCATCAGTCACGATCGAGCAGCACGTGGGGAACATTTTCATGTTCAGTAAGGTGGCGAACTTAATCCTCTTCTTCCGACTGGACATCCGGATGGGGCTGCTGTACCTCACACTGTGCATTGGTAGGGGAGGGAGAGGGAGAAAGGGTGAGAGGTGGGGGGAGAGAGAGAGAGAGAGGGAGGGGGGAGAGAGAGAGAGAGAGGGAGGGGGGAGAGAGAGAGGGGGGGAGAGAGAGAGGGGGGGAGAGAGAGGGGGGGGGGAGAGAGAGGGGGGGGGAGAGAGGGGGGGAGAGAGAGGGAGGGGGATGGCGAAGTGGGGAGAGAGGGGAGAAAGGTGGGGGAGAGGTTTTATAACGATCCCCTCCCTGTCTGGTTTGAGACCCCCCGCCCTCCACCCTCTGTCTGCCTCACGGTCTCTCTCTCACCTCCCCCCACCACCCTCCCCCCCTGTCCTGCAGCCTTCGTGATGACGTGCAAGCCCCCCCTCTACATGGGGCCAGACTCCATCACCTACTTCAGCACCAAGACAATCGGCGTGAGTGTCCCAGGGGCAGTGGGGCCCGAGGGGGGAGGGACAAGAGGGGGTGGAGAGTCTGTCAGGGTGCGTCCAGGATGGGGCAAGCAGAGGGAGGGTTGGGGGTGGGTGGGAGGGGACGGGGGAGCTGGATGCCAGACATCTCCCCACCTGCCCTCACCCTCTGCCGTCCCCGCCTCCCTCCAACAGGAGGAACTGCGGAGGGACGGACGCGTTACCTGGCTGGTCGAGTTCTACGCCAACTGGTCGTCCGACTGCCAATCATTCGCCCCTGTCTTTGCGGACCTCTCTCTCAAGTGAGTGAGGGGGAAGGGTGAGGGGGGGGATGAAGGGGAGAGAAGGGGGAGGCAGGGGAGAGAGATGGGGGAGAGGGGGAGACAGATGGGGAGAGGGGGGGGAGAGAGAGATGGGGAGAGATGTGAGGGGAAGAGAGGGAGGGGAGGGAGAGAATGAAGGGGGATTCTCTCCCCCACAGATTCTTGGTTATGGTAGTCCTCCTCACTGCCCACCATCCCTCTCTGTTTTCCCCCCCCCCAAGGTATGGCTGCTCCGGATTGAAGTTTGGGAAGGCTGATGTCGGTCGCTACGCTGAAATCTCTGAGGAGTGAGTCTCTGACAAGGGAAATGTCTCCTCGTTCATCTCCCTCCCCACCCCAGGTCAAGGGAGACCCTTTACATAAGGCCTTGGGCGACGGGGACCGACACGGTGAACGGTGGGGGACAGAGAGACCTCGGGGTATGGGGACCGACACGGTGAACGGTGGGGAACGGAAATCCTCAGGGAACGGAGGTGAACAGAGACCGGCATGGTGAACGCTGGGGAACAGAGAAACCTCGGGGTACAGGAACCGACATAGTGAACGATGGGGAACAGACAGACCTCAGGTTATGGGGACCGAAACTGTGAACGATGGGGGACAGGAAGACCTCGGGGTACAGAGACTGACATGGGGAACGGAGACTGACACGGCAAACGGTGGGAAACAGAGAGACTTCGGGGTTAGGGGACTGACATGGTGGAGGACAGACAGACCTCGGGGGACGGACACGGGGAACGGTGGTGAACGGAGACCTACACGGTGAATGGTGGTGAACGGAGACCTACACGGTGAACGGTGGTGAACGGAGACCTACACGGTGAACGGTGGTGAACGGAGACCTACACGGTGAACGGTGGTGAACGGAGACCTACACGGTGAACGGTGGTGAACGGAGACCTACACGGTGAACGGTGGTGAACGGAGACCTACACGGTGAACGGTGGTGAACGGAGACCTACACGGTGAACAGTGGGGAACGGAGAGATCCCGGGGTATGGGGACCGACACTGAAGGTGGGGTACAGAGAGACCTCGGGTTACGGGGTCCAACACAGGGGACGGAGAGACCTCGGGGTATGGGGTCTGACATGGGGAACAAGAGACCTCAGGGTACGGTGACCGACATGGTTAACGGGGTTTAATATGTTCCGTCCTTTTCTTGCCCACAGGTATAAAGTGAGCAGTTCTCCCCTCAGTAAACAACTGCCCACTCTCATCCTGTTCCGGGGTGGGAGAGAGTTGATACGTCGGCCACAGATGGACAAGAAAGGCCGGGCTGTTTCGTGGACATTCTCCGAGGTGCATGGGAATCCACACCATGATCTCCCCCGTCCCTCCCCCACTTCAACATTCCGAACCCCCTGGATCAGATCCCAGCCCGTGTCCGACTCCTGGGGATCTGTTATTTCTATATATTAAACCACACCCCCCACCCCCACTCCGGATCTCATCCCAGCCTATGTCCCACTCCCTCCCGACCTCACCCTCTCTCGTCCTCTCTCTGCAGGAGAATGTCATCCGGGAGTTTGACCTGAACGAGCTTCACCGCAGAGGAAGGTCGTTGCAGTCGGAGCCACGGGACGAGGGGGGCCCGGAGCCCACAGCGGAACTGCCCCTCCCCGAGGTGGACGCAGAATCCAAGAAGGACAAATGAGCTTCCTGTCGAAAAGATCTCCCTCACGCGCGAGCTCCGTCCACAGGGTCGAAATGCTCTCCCCTCGACCGACCTCACTGGGACAACGGAGTGGGGTGGGAGAGAAAGTAAGAGTGGGAGATGGAGGGAGGGAAGTGCTGTGTCCATCCCAATTCGGTCTTGTCCCTCTGCATCCTGTCCGGGACCCCCTCTCCCTCCTGCCTTTTGCCTGTTAATTTATTAAAGGTCATCCCCACCCAGTCTGAATCTGTCCATTTCTCACTGAGTGAGACCCTTCTCCCTGCCCGGAACCTTCCTCCCTCTCTCTAGGAGATCGGGGGCGGGGAGTGACAGAGAGAGGGAGTGGTGTCGGGGTCCCGAGGGGCTTACAGAGACAGGGAGGGATGTTGTGAACCAGAGGGGGGGGGGGGGTTACAGAAACGGGAGGGATGGAGGGGGTTACAGAGACAGGGAGGGGTGTCGGGGACCGGAGGGGGTTACAGTGTGGGAGGGGGACAGAGACTCTTCCCACAGCCCTGTTCCAGTCCCCATTCTGATCCCACTAACCCGCTTTCTCCCCACAGCCCTGTTCCAGTCCCCATTCTGATCCCACTAACCCGCTTTCTCCCCACAGCCCTGTTCCAGTCCCTATTCTGATCCCACTAACCCGCTTTCTCCCCACAGCCCTGTACCAATCGCCACACTGATCCCACTCTCTCCCCACAGCCCTCTATCAGTCCCTGCACTGATCCCGCTGCCCCACTCTCTCCCCACAGCCCTATACCAGTCCCCGCACTGATCCCACTGCCTCGCTCTCTCCCCACAGCCCTGTATCAGTCCCCACACTGATCCCACTGCCCTGCTCTCTCCCCACAGCCCTGTACCAGTCCCCGCATTGATCCCACTGCCCTGGTTAAGGGGGCAGGGAATGGGGTCCTGATTAAAGGGGGAGGGAATGGGGTCCTGATTAAAGGGGGAGGGAATGGGGTCCTGGTTAAAGGGGCGGGGAATGGGGTCCTGGTTAAAGGGGCGGGATGGGCCTTGGTTAAAGGGACGGTGACTGGGGCCCTGGTTTAATTGTCGGGGTCTTGGTTAAAGAGACAGGGACTGGGGCCCTGATAAAAGGGATGGAGATTGGGCCCTGGTGAAAGAGAAGGGGATTTGGGCCCTGGTTAAAGGGATGGGGACTGGCAATTCCATTCTCACACAGGATGGAAACCTGATGGCGGAAGGGAGGTGCCTCTGGGAAGACGAACCCCTCCACCCACCTTCCCTCCCAACCCCCACAGCTCGGGGTCCAATTCACCAACAGAACCCACGCCCTCACCAGCGCTGGTTGTGAAGAGGGACCCAAAGCTCCGGCTACCCGGATTCGATTCCCCTCCTGTGACCCACGTGTCCCACACACTCCCAACCCGCCAGCCAATCAGCTGCCCACCCTGGCCCTCCTGAGATCATGTGCTCTTAGACCATACAACAAAGTCCCCAATCTCAGGGCCCTTGAATCTTCACAAACATGTTACTCATCGAGGAAGGGGGTCACCTTATTCTGATATAACAGGCCGAGATCCCACCCCCTCTGATCTTAGCCCGAACTCCTGGTAACCGGCGCATTCTAACCAACCGCTTATATATAAGGACCTGAGGCTCGGGTACAGTCCGACTCCACCTCAGCCCGGCTAGGATGCCGCGCGGCATCCAATTTCCAGATTGACGGACTTTAATCGGGCCGCCCCCCCCCCCCCCCAATCCCGGAGACAAGAGAGGTGGATTACTTACTTGCCACTATAGTCCCCCCTCAAACAGATTTCCATGTCAATTTCCGCGACGCTACTCCCCCTTCTGAGAAATCCCCCGCATGGTTCAGAGCCTGGGGATGATCCTTCTGGAAGTGAGCATGGGATGGATTGAAGGAGATATCGGATATGTGGGAAAATATTCGTCAATACAGTTTACCTGGCCCATTACTGTTAACGGGAGATCTTCCCACCGATTCAACTCCACCTCAATCTTCTTCAGTAACGGTACATAATTTATAGAGACTGGTAATCCGTGTCCACAATTAACCCTAAATATTTAATCCTCGTAATCTGTTTATACTCATCTCCAACTGGGAACATTTTCCTCTTGCCCCAATTTACTTTATACCTCAATAATACTCCAAATTGGTCCAGACTCTTCAGAGAATGTTCCGAATGTGTTAAATACATCAGCGGCAAATAAATTAATCTTCTGTTCCTCTTCCGCAATCTTCATCCCTTTAATGTTGTCCTTTTGCCTCATGGCTTGGGCCAACAGTTCTACAGCCGACATGAATAAGCCCGGCAGCAGTGGGCAGCCTCGGTGCACAGACCGCACTAACTTGAATGGCAAAGAGGTCTGGCCTTCCAGCGACTAGATTTTTATATAAACGCCTTGACAACCAGTGGGAAAATGGCCCGGCTTCAGATCAAGAATCCCACTCTGCCGAATCGAATGCTCTTTCTGCGTCCAGCGCCACAGGCCGTTGGTCGGCTGGGCTACTGCCCCCACACTGATCAGTGTGATCAATTGGAGAATATTATCCGAATTCTTCATAAAACCTGCACATGCCAATTAAGATGAATATTTAGCATGTCTGTCTGCCAATATTTTATGATCTACATTTAATAAAGGGATTGGCCAGTATGAGGCCACATTCAAAGGGTCTTGGCCTTTCTCTGGGATGATGAGCAAGATTCTGGTTGTGATTGCTCACCCGTTATCTTTTGGAACACATCCATAAATACAGGGGTACAAATCGCCATTTAGAACTCAGCAGAAAATCCATCCTCTCCCAGAGATTTCCCATTGGGCATCGCCTGTGTAGCCTCCTTAATCTCAATAAATGGAAACTCCAGCTCTTCACCTTCCCCTAAGACTGGACAAATCCAGAATAGATAAAAAGGATTCAATTATCCCGAGCCCCCTTCGGAGGTGCAGAATCTCTGATCAAATGAACGAGATTGGTCATTGATTCCCCGAGCTTTGTACATAGCCATTGAATTCCTTTTTAACAGCCCTTGAAGCCTGTTCAGTTTTCAACTGCCCTTATGGGCTCTGTCCCCTAATTCATAGTAGCGCTGCTTAGATCTTTGAATTAACTGCTCACGTTTGCAGTGTATTATAACGGAATTTCAACCTGCTCCTCAGTGATATACTTCTGGAATTCCTTTTCCCAGCTCAGTTATCTTTCTCCAGTGTCGAACTTCCCACCAGATATTGTTTCTTAACCTTGGCTGAATAACTAAATAATCTAGCCCCACGAATACACTTTCAGGGCATCCCGCAGAGTAAAATCACTCCACACTGGATTAGTGTTTCTACTTAGAAAAGGGAGGCAATTTGTTCCTCGATGATAGCGAACAAACTCGGGGTAGTTTCTTTTTGCGTTAATTCTCCACCAATAAGTTGTCTCTGTGACCTTGGATCTGAGCAGTGTGGACCCAATCGTGCTCTTATATTTCATCCCAGCTGATCCAAGGCTGGAGGTGTGCTGAGACCAGAAACTAGATCTGTTCTCGAAAGAAGAGTCGTGTCCGGGCGAGAAGAAAGACAAAAATTTTCTGTCGGGATTTAACCTTCTCCAGAACGGCAGTCTTTATACTTTTCTGGAGATTTATCCAATAGCGGGTCCAGAACGCGGTTCAAATCCCCTCCCATTCGAAAATTTCCATTTGTCTGGTTCCATGTCAGAGAAGACTCCGGCTCAGATGATGTCTCCTTGTGAACCAAAAACCCCAAGCCTTGGAATTAAGAGGTGTTCACATACCCCCACCTGGTCTCTCTTCACTTTGAAACATCCTTTCTCGGTAGACCACTGTAATGGAAGATTTAGACCAGCTTATGCAAGAAGGGATACAATTGCATCAGAAGACATAATCTAAATTCCACCATGGGACCCAGGGATGCATATGAATCAGTAGACATAATCTAATTTACACCATGAGGCCCAGAGATGCAGTTGCCTTTTGTTGGTTGCAGACTGTCAGGAGACCTTGAAGATAATTAAATCATTTATTCAAAGAGATAAGCTATGAGTAAACAATTTTTTGGGTAATGTAAGCCATGGTCCCACTGCTGAAGTGGAGACTCTGAGGGGTGGAAACATCTCTCAGCAAAAACTTCTAGAGTCCAGCTAACGTCGGGGGAAGTGGAGAAGCTGCTACTGGCGCCCCGACAACCTACTACAAGTGTGTGGTCATTGCCTCGCTTCGGCAGTTGGGACTAGTCCAGGCGCTGATAAGTATAATTGGGAAGGGCTTGCATATTGTAGTTTGAAATCAGCTTTTGAATTTGTAACAAACATTTGTATAAACTGAACTGCTCTCAGTGTGGGTGTCTATTTTCTTTCGTTAGCTCAAACGCTGTGACCAATCTAAAACTAAGAAAGTGAGAGGTACAAGTTTACCCAGGACAATTGGCGCTGCGAGCAGGATTGGTCTCTAGATGTTTCGCTGAAAGAAAGAGGTGAGCCCTGAGCAGTTCTTGATTCCAGTATGTACTTCCAAAGGCGATGGGTTTGGCATGTTGGCCAATACCCTGTTTGTTGGGACCACCCATTAGTTGAGATGAGAAGTTAGATCCATCAAGTGCGCCTCTGGGAGAGCGGGTTGCCACTCTCCTTCGAGAAAGTAAGTTTTCTGTTAAAAAGGTGACGCTGATGGATGTTTTTTGGCTGCTGGCTATAGCCTTACGCTGCTCCATTCAGCTTGAAGCAGAATCCGTTCAGCGAGAAGTAGAATCTCAGCACAAGATAGAGCAACTAGAGGAGGAGCTAGAAGCCCTGCAACAATGCTGTTCCATGATGAGCGAGATTGTTCGCACCAGTCAGGACCGAGCCAAAGAATGAAAGGATAAGCATGTCCACACGATCTGCTGTAATATTAAACTCCGGCAGCCGCTCTGTGCAGATAAAGAAAAGCATGGAGTAGAACCCAATCCACATCGTATTCGTGCCATGTTAAGGAATGGCGACGATCCTGATGTAATTGATGATTGGGATGGGAATATCTGGAATGATGACAATAGTAATAATACAGATACTCCTCAGCATGTGCCTAACATACTACCCTCTCCACCCACTGTTCACGCCTGCCCTGTAAGGCAGAGGACTTTCCAAACAGATGGAGAGGGAGAGGAGCGAAATGTAACTGATGAGATTGAAGAGGTAGATGATCCCCTCATCTCACTAGAGGACCCAGGGGAAGGTAGCCGAATCCTTGCTTATGCTCAATGGCCCACCCCCTCTATGGGAAGGCCTAAGCCTCATCTTGTCCACTGGACAAAGGACCCTGTGGGCCAAAGTGGGAGCAGGGGTCAGGAGCAGTCAATGATATGTGACTTCTCTATAAAAGAGCTGTCTGCCATTGGAGATCGATTTAGGCAAAAGGCGGGAGAAACTGGCGGCCTGGCTCCTGTGTGTTTGGGAGCAATAAGGGGGTAATTTATATTTAACCCCTGAGGGATTGTTGGGATTAGGAACATTGACTATGGATATCCGGGTCACTGCTGAGCTGCGGGATAGAGGAAGAGAGATGGATTACTTACTTGCCACTATAGGGGATGCCCTACTATGAGTATACCCATCACCAGTAGATTGGGATTTACATTTGCAGAACAATTGGGGCACCCCAGAGGAGGGTATAGCAGTAATTCGTCAACAGGCCCTGGCCTCTGCCTTTTATGCAGGGCGTTTGAGGATGTGAGTATGGGCGGAGCCCTGATGAAGAGATATTCACAGCCGGAATGCATACCTGATTGGTTCGTTCTGCCCAACCCACTGTACGGGGACTCGTCCTAGTCTGCTAATTGGGCACCCTGTGTCTGAGGCGGTGCATGCCTTATCTGGGCTCTGAGAATTGGAGTTGTGAGGTAAAATCCACTCACGTACAACCCAGGTTAAATCAGACAAGCAGGATGAAAAGAGAGGGGCTGCTGCTAATAACGGACCGTCAAGAAAGGACCTTTTTCTAATTTTGTTAAAGTTAGGCGTATCTAAAAGTGATATTGATGGGAAACCTACTGCGGTTATTTATGCCCTTTATAAGAAGAAGGCAGGGGAACATCATCTCCAGCTGTTGAGTCTTCCTGGCCCAGCTGTGCCTTCTGCTTCCATTGCTGCTCCTATCGAGCCAGCTTCTCTTGCTCCAGTTACCCTTGATGAGATACAACAAATGGTGAAAAAGGCTCATAATAATAGTGGCATGTGGGCCCTACTAAAGCATGAGGGTGTGGGCAGGGTCCACACATCTACTCCATTGAGATACAGCGGATACATGGGGACCCACGGCCCTACGTACCGTTAACAGTCCATTGGGGTGGGAGTAATAACCACCAATATTTGGCCTTGGTTGATACCGGTGCAGAGCACTCAGTGATTGCGGGTAATGGACCGACATTTCAAATAGAGGGGATGGGAGGAGCGATCACCCTGGCGAACAAAATAAAAGTCCGTCCCATGGTGGGTGATGGCCCTTCCCCTGTATGGTTACATGCCCTGGTGGCTGCCACTGACAAGTGTATCCTGGGTATCAATATGTTGGCCAGTACGGCCCTTAATCCTAGTCAAGGGGGATTTGCATTTGAAATTCGGACTATTACAAAAAGACTAGTGGTGGGTTGGGCTAAATGGGATCCTGTGATGGTGCCTCCCCCCCCCCCCCCCCCCCAAACCAGTATGCATTCCACACTATCGCCTCCCTGGAGGGCAAGAAGAGATTACTGCCACCATTGATGCTTTGCAAGAGGAAGGGGTAGTGAGGCCCTGTTAGGCCAGACCAGAAGTCGGATGGCTCCTGGAGAATGACAGTTGATTATCATTTATTGAACAAACATGCCCCACCACTTGCTTCTGCAGTTCTGGACATTGTCACCCTTATTGAAAACATTGCTACTGGGAACTCGGGAACATGGTATGCTGTCATTGATCTCACTAACGCCTTCTTCAGTATTCTTACAGCTGAAGGCTCACAGGATCAGTTCGTCTTTACCTGGAAGGGGTGTCAGTATACCTTCACCCATCTCCCTCAGGGCTATGTACACTCTCCCACTATTTTCCACAGCTTAATTGCCTGTGATTTGGAGACGGTGCCAGTATCGCCTTCTCTCTCGATTCACCATTATATTGATGATGTGATGATCCAAGGGACCACAGAAGAGATGGTACAGAAAACAGAACAAGAAGATGCCTGGTTTACTGATGGTAGCAGCCGGTTGGTGCAAGGAAAGCAGAAGTGGAAGGTGGTGGCTTACCATCCCAGGTCAGGAACTCACTTATTGGAGGAGGGGGTTGATGGCTCCAGTCAGTATGCTGAGTTGAAGGTGGTCACTTTACCACTTGACTCCCATGATCACCCTCTTCGGCTGTTTACTGATTCTTGGGCTGTGGCTAATGGACTAGTGGTATGGATGCCTGATTGGCAAAACATTGACTGGCTGGTACATGACCGCCCAGTATGGGGCAAACAGTTGTGGCAGCTGTTGTGGGATGCTTCCCATCATCGTGAGTTAACTGTATATCATGTTGACACCCATACCAATGCGACGACGAACATGGCACAACATAATGCAGTAGCAGATCAGCTTGGCACTATCAACTGCTCTGATACCGTCCCCCTGGCTCGATGGGCACACAGCAGAGTGGCCATTTGGGTGAGCTAGAGAATGCCGGACAAAAGGTATGGGTGGCACCACCAGGTAGTGGCCATCCTGTAAAAGGGGAAATAGTGACACCTGCCCAGGGTAACACTTGGTGGGTAGCTATTGAGGGACAGGATGGTTTAGTTTGTTTAAAAACTGAATGCTTATAGCATCGTGAGTGACATATGTCAGGTTTCTTTGTTCCAGGTTCTCTATCTTGTGCCCCTGCTGATCTGGCTTAACAGCTGCTTTGATGCCAACAATTGGATTTGTAATGTCGTGGCCCACAAGGATAGTTTGAGCCTTGATTGGAATCCTTTTTCATGGTTAAATGGTACATTTGGGGGATTGGGCCACACTATTTTCCGTTCCACCCGGTCTCTCTTCACTTTGAAACATCCTTTCTTGGTAGACTGCATAACTTGTTTGACAGCACGGAAGCAGGCCCTTCGAGTCCGTGCCAGTTCATTAGTTTCCCCCCCTCCCACTCCCCGTCCATAACCCTCACATCCATGGACAGAAGGGTTCCCCCACCGTGACTCCCTCCTCCAGAAGATCACTCTGTCCTGCCATCCTACTCTCTGACATTGCTCCAAAAGTCTTGCCCTTTTACCCTTGACTCCAGCCCCTCTTGCTCCAACCTCCCCTGCCCTCAGTTTAACGTGTTTCTTGAAGAAAAAAGCAACATCAACTTTCACCTTTCTAATAGAAACCAAAGCACTGTTACGTTCAATTGGGTGATTCAGGCCCTGCAGAGTTCAAGTTAGTCATGGTCCACTAAAAAGAAGCCCTTTACTATGCACACGGTTAACAATTAGATATAAAAAATCTCCCCTTCCTTAAACAATAAACGAAACTTCCCTTAAATTCCATAACCCCCCCCCCCCCCACTACACTGAGAAAACCTCCCCCAAAACTATACCAATGTAGTAAGTCCCCAATTAACTGGGTGCAAATGGACCCACTGAGTGGCCGATGACTCTCCAAAGCTTCAGAGCCATCCCGCTACCCCCCGGTCAGACTTTCTGGCAATTATTCCTCCCATTCAAGTTAATCCCCCACCGACTCCTGTCCCCGGAGATCATCCTGGGTCCCCGACCGGGCAGACTCCCCATACCTTTCTCAGGATGCCCCTTCCTCTTGGGTTGACCCAATCCACCGCACATCTGGTGGAGATGAAGGTGCTGCAGTCGCCCTTGGAAGAACTGGGATAGGTGATCCCCCGCAGGAAAACACGGCCGGGGTACCGGACTTCTACCCCGTTATCTGCAGCACCTCCTTGGCCCAGTCCAACTCTTCATGCCTCCCAATGACCTCCCAGCTCCAGTTGGCGTAGAAGGATCACCCTCGCTGGCCCCACCCGGGAACATCATCGGAGCCTGATCCTGCCCTGGTACCTCAGATCGAGACCGGCCTGTGTGAGGGTTCCTCCTCAACTCCAGGCTGTCCGAGAGAAGGGTCCCACCCCCCAAGATATTCTTCATTCCAGCCATCACGCCCATGAATTCTTGGTCCATCGGTCCTCCCAGGACCACAAGGGTAGCTTTGAGTCCCGGTCACCCCCTTCCTCCTCCAAGACTGACCTTTGGCCGTGGTGGCCGGAGTGAGTCCCTCGGGCTCCCGTGTCCCCTGACAGGGGAGGGCCCCTGCCGCAAGGGTTTCACCCGATCAGCGAGAGTCTCCTCCACCGTCCCCACAAGAATCTCCTCTGATCAGCGTGGGTCTACTTCAATCAGTGAGTGCATCCTCCACCCCCACATAGGTATCCTCCAATCAGAGTGGGTCTCCTTCAACCTCCACGAGGGACTATTCCAATCAGCGAGTTTCCTCCCCCCCCCCATGTGGGTCTCCTCCACACCCCCCTCATATGGGTCTCCGCCCCGTGGGTCTCACCCAATCAGAGTGGGTCTCTTCCACGTGGGTCTCCAATCAGCAAGAGTCTCCTCCACACCCCCCGCCCCCACAACTTGGACTCCGCCAGTGTTTTCGTCGAACCCCATGTGGGTCTCCCCCACCCCCCCATGTGAGTCTACTTCACCATCCCCCCAACGAGTGTCCCCTCCAATGAATGTGGGCCTACTCCAATCAGCGAAGGTCCCCTCCTCACACGTAGGAATCCTCCAATCAGACTGCCTCTCTTCCACCCCGACATGGGTCTCCACCCGCACGCGTCAGACCCCTCCAATCAGCATGGACCTCAAAACACCTCCACCAGGGTCTCCGCCAATCTGGAGACTCTGCCTCGAGTGGGACCAAACCCTTCCAATTCCCCCGTCGGACTCCCCATTGCACCGACTGATGTATGCACTGCCTCCACCCGGCCGTGGATGTTGACGGGAGTGCAGGTGGGGGTGAACAAGGGAGGGGAACCCCATCCAATCCGCGTCCGCCGCTCCGGGACCCTGCCCCTCCTCCTCCCTCCCATTGGTGGGGTCCGGCCCAATGACATCATCACCGTCCTGGGCGGCCCACCTAGGAGGACCCTGCCTCTCACGTGATCCGCCGGCGATGGTTTTTTTTTGGCAGGAGCCTGGCCAGGGAAGAAGCCCTGGCGCCATTTTGTTGGCCAACCCTGGCAGCAGCAGGAGCCCGTCTACCAGGCAGGGGACGGCGGGACCGGTGTGCTTCGAACGCAGGGTTGCCCCAAACTGGACACCGGGTTGTGGCAGGGCTGGGGTCGCGCATGCATTTGCTGTCCTGGTGAGGGGGTCCAGGCCATTCGGACCGAAGGACACGGACGTCATGGACTGAGTTACAGGGAAAGGTCCAACAGGGTTGGGACTTTATCCCCGTCCCCTCTGAAGCCCAGAGCCCGCCTCCTCCCCACTGAAGCCCAGAGTCCACCCCCCCTCCCTCACCCCCCTCCCTCACCCCCCTCCCTCACCCCCCCCTCCCTCACCCCCCTCCCTCACCCCCCCTCCCTCACCCCCCCTCCCTCACCCCCCCTCCCTCACCCCCCCTCCCTCAACCCCCCTCCCTCAACCCCCCTCCCTCAACCCCCCTCCCTCAACCCCCCTCCCTCAACCCCCCTCCCTCAACCCCTCTCTATTGAAGCTGAAGATTCCTTTCCCACAGTGTTGAGAAACATTTCACTCTGGGAACCAGTCTGGACTTGCACTGCTCCCTGAACAGGACGGATAGGAACGTGTCTTGAACTGTCCCACCGCCCGTGAGTCACCGGTTTCGCCCAGAGATCTCCCAAAAATCCTAACATACCCTCCCCATTGTCCCAAAACAGGTAGCCTGGGACCGGAGGGGGTTACAGAGACAGCGAGGGGTGTAGGGGAAAGCAGGGGTTTACAGAGACAGGGAGGGGTGTCGGGGACCGGAGAGACAGGGGTGTCGGGGACCGGAGAGACAGGGGTGTCGGGGACCGGAGAGACAGGGGTGTCGGGGACCGGAGAGACAGGGGTGTCGGGGACCGGAGAGACAGGGGTGTCGGGGACCGGAGAGACAGGGGTGTCGGGGACCGGAGAGACAGGGGTGTCGGGGACCGGAGAGACAGGGGTGTCGGGGACA